>NC_081847.1:94248463-94265963 GCF_963259705.1 Myotis daubentonii
GAGAGACAAGGGGAGCTCTAACTGGATGGTTGGGGGAAAGGGCTCCCCCTGGGGAGATCCACGTGGGCCAGGGACACATCGAGGGCATCGCGTCTGCCTCCCTGATGGTGGAGAAAAACACTGACAAAGGCAGCAACCAGCCCCTGGGGAACAGAGCATGTTCTGTGTCCTCCGGCCGCGCATTCCAGTGTTGGCCGTGTTCCCAAAGGGTTTATCTCTGCGCCCCACTTGCGTCCACCCAGCCCACTGGGAGCCTTCCTGTCGCTCTGCCTGGAGAACGGAGGCAGCTCGCTGAGCCCTAAACGTGGCCTCATTAAGTCGCCCGATCGCCGGTGGGCGCTTGGGGACGCGGTGCAGCTGCCCGCCCTCCTCACCGCTGGGCCCCGCCCCTGTGCCCCGGTCCCGTGCAGTTGGGGAGAATAGGGACACACGCCTGCTGTGGCCCAGCCGGTTGGAAATTCCTGCGCCTCTGGACACCAGCCCCAAGTGAGATGCAGAACGAGCCGCAAAGGGACCTGCCCGGAGGGTTGTGCAATTCCCACTGCCGAGGCCCAGGACTCTGGCAGCGGGTGGAAGGAAATGAGAGGGAAAAGCGGCGGAAACAGTTCACTGAGCGTGTTCGGAGGTTATCTGTGGTGGTGTTTTGACAGCTTCTGAAAGGATGTTGCATAGATATGGTAACAGGGAAATAAGGGTTACAAAAACCGCACACGCACACACACACAATTATAGAATTACGTCCAAGCAATGCTGTATTTCAGGAACACCTCTGCTCGCTCTACTGTTTTTCGGGTGAGGACGTTGGTGTGCAGAGAGACTGGCAGGACCATGAGTGCTGATGCTGAGAGCAGGCGGTGGGGATTCACGAGAGAACAGGGATTCCCAGGAGAGAGCAGCCCTCGGAGCGATCAGGGTTAGGGTTAGAGAGACAGTGGTGCCGTGCACTGCTCGACGGCTTTCTACAGGAGTATTTTGTAGATGGCAGCTGGTTTGTGTCCATTTTATAGATCAAAACGTGAATTCATTGTTTATTCACAATCTCATTGTCTTATCCTTTTGGTCTTGTGTCATGTGTACAGGATACAGACATTCGAATGCTGGTTTTCTAGTAATAAAAACTGGTACAGAAACTGGGCAAATACTTTAGAATGACACTCATGATGAACTCTAACATAGTATGTCCTAAAGAAGAGAGAAGGAACATTTGCTCAGTCTTTACAATTACCCTGCAGAGTTTTATGCAATGAGTGGTGATTGCATTTTGTTGTGTAACTATGAGTGTACACAGTCTTATTGAAGACACACACACACACACACAGAGAAACCTTGAATGTGCTCTGAAGACACACCGTTGGCACAGAGGTGGGTCGGCACAGGGGCACACCGCTAAGAAAGGCTGAGGAAGAGTTTTGGAGATCTCCAGATGAAATTAGATCCGAGCATGGGAAGCACGGAGACACTGAGACGAAGGCGTGCATTTCACTGCTCAAAGGCGAGTATGTCTCACCTTGACAAGAAGCCACACTCTTCAGGCTCCATCAGCGTTATCCCCACCTCATTAGTATATTTTTGCCTAGAAATCACAAACAAAGCAGCCCTTTGAAAATGTGAGTCTCCATTTGCACACACAGGCATTCCTCTCCATATGCCAAGCCCATTCGAGCGCCAGCAGGGCTGGTAGTTAGCGTGTGCCCTAATTACGCATCCCCCACCAACTCTCCATCCCTCCGGTCTCCCGCCAACCGCCACTTCCTCGGGGAAGTCTTTCCCTTAATTGGATGCCTCCTACCTCCACCCCGATTAGGCTCTCAGAAAACCGTGTTTTTGTAAAAACAATTTGCTATGATATACTTATTTTTGAGTTTTTTTATTTATGGTCTAACGCCCTCATAGACTCTGCGTTCCATTAGGGCAGGGATATGTCTCTGATGTCCATGCTGTATACTTCACACTTAAGGATGGGGCCTGACTCCTAATAGGCATTTAATAAATATTTGTTGATTGAATGGTGGAATGGAACCATTTAAAAATTGTTAATATTAATGAGAATAATTGGTGTGATAAGAAAGACCGAAGATAGAAGTGTTAACTCAAGCCCTGGAGCCTTTTATAGGCACGAGCCAGAACTCTTCCATGCAATTTCACAGCAAAAGAAAACAAAACTGTAAAACCTTTTAAAAAACATAAAATAGCTTATCCAAGGGCTGTGCTCAGAAGCTGTGTGAGGGCTGAACACATATCCTGAAGGCAGAGGATTTTTCTCCGATTAGGTTTGCTCTCCTTTTCTTTAAGGTTGGTTGGCCAAGGCTCTGATAAAACTGAAAAACTCAATCTGATCCAGCAAGTTCCAATGTCTTTTTCCTGCTCCGAATTGTCCACACGTCTTATTGCCTGAGATGAATTGTTATTTGTCCTTTTATTCGGGCAGCTATGCGTCTGAGTTCCTGAAGGTTACCTAATGCAGCCCTGTTAGGCCATCTTATTACCTCTGGGGCCTGGGCTCACCGTTCATTCCTCGAGGTTAGTGAGTGGGCGTGGTCATGGGTGTGGAATGCCCTTGGTCTTGGCTGGTGGTTTCTTTTCTCTTCCAGTTTATGAGCTGCAGGAGCCCATCTGCTCTCAGATGCTCTTGACAGGGTGGGGCAAAGGTAGGCTTACAGTTGTGAGTACGAGAAACACAGTTTATTCTTCTATTATTTATTAATATATTATTTTCCATGCGAACGACTGTGAGCCTACCTTTGCCCCACCCTGTATCTAGCTGAGTGAGTGCAGGAAGCGGGGCTCAGGCCTGGTGCTAGATGAGAAACCCGAAGGTTGTTGTGGCTCTGAGGGCAAGGTTGACAAGGCTCTGTGTGAGGATTGAAGAAGAAGGGAGAGCACACCTCATGCCTCATGCTTCCGAAAACACCTTATAAATCCCTTCATGTTTACTAGAGGCCCAGTGCACGAAATTCGTGCAAGGGTAGGCCTTCCTTCCCCTGGCTGCCAGCTTCGCAGCCCCATCTTCACAGCCCTGGCCCTGCCCCCCATCCACACCCGCCTTGGCCTGGTGCTGCTCATGTCTCCCTCCACACATCTCCGGTTCCCCGGTTCAGTGGAGCACCGCCCCCCCCCCCCCCCCCCCGCCATCTATCACCCTGCAGAGGATGGCCTGGGGCGATCGTGGGGTGATGGCGGGGCACACCCCTCCTGCCTCCCCCGCCCCCCCCCCCCCGACCAATCGCATCGCACCTGCCTTGGCTGGCCTGGAGCCAGTGCGTGTCATAGCCTGGTTGTCCAAACAGTTGTTCTGCTGTTCGGCTGTTCGGTTGATTTGCATATTATGCTTTTATTATTATAGATGATTCTGATGAAAAATGACACACACATACACAGAAAACATGAGTGGTTGTATGTGTGTTTGTGTGTGTGATGCAGGAGTAAAATAAGATTGGAGGTGAAGAGGCACTCCATGTTAACAAGCTTAATATTATCTTCAGACAACTTTATGAATGAATTTCTCCTAGGTCCTTATGATAGGAACTTCCATATACATTTCTGCTTCATAACCCTTAATATTAAAGGAATAAGTGACCATGGATCTATGATCATGAATGTCATAGAATCAAAAACACCAGGTCTGGAAGAGACATTGCAAACAGGCTAAACTGGATCTCACTCTGCTAAGCATAAAGAGATTTATTGTCAGAGGGATTAGATGACTCGGCCATAATCAAAATAAGTCATGTGCAGAATTGGGCTTAAATAATGGAGATGGAATATTTTAGGAGAGAGATGAGAAATCACTCTGCAAATTTGACCAACACAACTTGGAGGATTCTGACCAAATGAACTCTCTTCTTGCCAGCCTCCCTCTGCCCACACTTGTAAGCTATGTGTTCTGAATTATTTAGAAATCGTCTCAACATCCATCTCCCATGTTTGGGTAGACATATCCATAAAGAGTTATATAAGCAGCATTATTATCATAATTATTATTATCATTAGCGGCTTCATTTCTTATCGTTTTCCTTGTGGTTCATGGAGGGTCTTGTGAGGGCTGTTAAAGAGCTTGAAAAAAATAAGAATTGTACTTGTAGATATTTATTTTTATTGTATTATTTAGAACTCTATCTTAGGGACTCTTGCGAATTCCCAGCTCACTAATCCACAAAAACCCGAAATTCTCACCCTGCTCCTCTGTAAGCTCTCACAGCAGTGAGATGGAGTGAAGGCTCTTACTACTAAAACTTCATTACTCATACAAAATATTCGCGAGCACTCCTATGCTGTGGTGTATGCTAAATAATTAAAGCAGACTACACTTGTCAGAAGAGCTGAAGCAAAGATATACTCCTCTGTTTGCAGAGTGTATAGGCAATGACTTCCTCATTAATGCAGCAATTCGCTAAGGATTGTCATAGTTAATGGGAATTAGCCAAGTGTTAGCAAGCTCATATTCATCTTTTGAGAGGCTATTCTGTATTCAAAGGGTACTTATTGAATCTCATTCTTAAGATTCTTTTCAAATGAAAACCTCAGGAGTCACATTTTTCAAAGGTGTCACTCTGGGACTTCCTATAGGGGTTAAACAAGTTTAGAATTTACATGAGTTTTGGAGCCCGGTGTTTCTGGGACTGTCTTGCCCTCTCTCCCTGAAGAGTGGTGACGGTTATAAAACGCCGTCAGGCTTGTGCTTGTCGATCCAGAGGCTGCTTAGTGGTTCACATAATCGCGCTCTGCTAACCAGCATCCTACATGGATTTACTCAGTACTGGACCAAGCAGCATGGCGTGGGCAGAAACGTAACAGGAAAAACTGTCACTATTAAAAATAAAGTTGTTATAGATAGCTTCGAACTAGGTCAATTAAAATGATGACACATTTCTAGCATTCATTCATTCATTCATTCATTCAACAAATATTCATTGAGTGTTTACCATGTGGCAGGAATTGTGTAAGGTAGTGGGCGATACAGACCAGGTTTCTGCCTTCGGGAAATTTGTAGTTTAGCAGGTACAAGGATTACCTTCAACAATATGAATTTTCTTTTATTTGACTACTAGTGGCCCTGTGCATGAACCCGTGCGCGAGTAGCTCGCCGCCACTTGCCTCAGCTGGCCTCACTGCCCACTGCCGCTCGCAGCTCTCCGCTGCACATAGCTCGCTGCCCGCCCTTCTGTAGCTCTCTGCCCCTCGTAGCTCGCTGCCCGCCCTCCCGCTGATCAGTCGTTATGTGACGGCATTCTGACCAATTTGCATATTGCCCTATTATAAGTATAGATTACTGACTTTCAGGTCAATTTCATGTGTTGCCACCCAATACAAACAAAGTGCGCCATAGGAGCACATAGGAGCAAACCCAGCATTGGTGCAGGATCAGACAGTGGCTCCTTGAGGAAACATATTTGAGGCAGGAGGAGCAGGATGAGGAGGAGTGAACTAGATGAGGTAGGAAATGAACTGGCGGTGGCGGTCGGACGTGTTAAAGCTCATTTAATGGAGAGCCTGACTGTGCTGGGGACTCCAGGGCAGAGTTCAACAGAGAAGAGGGCAGAGAGGAGTGTGGCAAGGGGAGAAGGGCCAGAGTGTGAGGGACATGGAAGTCATGTTGTCCAGACTGCATTTTAGACGAGATCGGGCGCGTTCAGGGTGGTATGGCCATAGACCAGACTGCATTTTAAAGCCAGGGAACAGTTTGTAGCAGAAAAGCAAACTGATTGGATTTGCGCCCTTGGAAATCATGGTTGCTGCAAAATAAAAAGGGATGAGAGGAGGAGGTGTGGCTAGTTGAGAGGGTGGGAGATGGTGCTGGCTCACCAAGATCGGTCACAGTGGGTGGAGATAAAAGGATATTTGGGGAATAGAATTGGCAGGACCTGGAAATGCAGTGGATGTGAGGGGCGAAGGAAGAACCTTGGGCTCTGGGTTCATGGTGGTGCCCCGGATGAAGATAGAGAACACTGAAGGGGCAGTAGGTTGTTGAGCTGTTAAATACAGATTTGTGCAAATTGAACCTTAGCCAATTCTTGGGGGTTCTTGGGAGACATTTAAGTAGCAATCCTACTAGGAGCCAGTTATACAGGTTTAGAGCTCAGGAAAAAGCGAGGTCTGCACAGGAAGTGAAGATTTAAGAGGACTTATGACTAGAGGGCAATTGAAGTTCAGAGAGCCAATTCGACTTCCCGGGGGGCATGAACATGCGAGAAAAGAAGGAACAGAGGGAGGAAAAATAGTCTACACTGGGAGGCAGAAGGGAAGAAGACAAACAGGGGAGGGAGAACAAAGGCAGGAATTTGCTATTGAAAACAGTGGTTTGAAAAATTAATGGTCATTTGTTTTTAAAGCTTCTGAGAGTTTAAGAAAATAAGAATGGATATTGTAAAATTAACTTAATTTTAAATAAAATTCAATTATAGAATAAAATGTAATTGTAAAATTAATTTAAAATCAAGTCAGATAATGAAACGTGTGACTTACTCAGAGAAAAAGACATCTCTTAGAACCCTATTCTGATTACAGGTCAACAAAAATGTGTGGCCAACCTGATTTATTCAAATGAAAAATTTTCTTTTCCGTTTGGTCTTGACTAGCCCTTAAGTATCCTGTCAGGTCATTGGCTGAGAGGCAATGATTCATGTAAGGAGAAATCAATCACTACATATATTTGGCTTCAAATCAATGTTGTCTTCAGTTTGGTAGGTCAGAGAACAACCACATGATGGGACAATCCCACTCTATTTCTCTCCTTTTACTCTCACAAATGTCCCGGTTCGGACAATAAATGAAATGATTTTCTGAGCCATGAATGTACTACTTCTGTGTCTTCCCAAAATTCAGTTCTTGCTGCTCAGGTAAGAAGGGGTTCAATTCCCACAAATGTGATTTTACTATGGACTTTGTGGCTAATTGTAAGAAAATCAGATGAGACACATTTATGGATTTTTTTATGAAAGCAGTCATCAGAAATGTATAAAGGAAAAGGCTATTTTTCTGCTTTGAATAAATAATGTTCAATTAGGAATAATCAATGTTTATTGAACACCTATTACGGGTTAGGCACCATGTTCAGATTCTCAAGTTTCTTGCTCATATAAGCATTTATTTTTTAGTACTTTGATTCCGCCTGTAATACTTGTCCTGATTTTTATTGGCCTTTATATTATTGAGATTTTCTTTCCCTTCCCTCCTTTAATTATTAGAAATAGAATCTCCCTTATTGTATATGTGCTTCATTATTCTACTTGGGTTCTATTTGCACGAGCAGAAGACACGTTGGCGTTTGATCTATGATAGGTTGTAACAAAGATGTTGACATCTATCAAATCTAGGAAGGAGGGAGCTTCTAGATGAGAGGGAGGAACATCCCCCTAGGGATGTGGTTATAGTGTTTTTCCTTGCAGCTTGGAGCCATGAGGGGACCAATGAAATGGGTGGAGGTGTTAGGGGGAAGCCAGTAGGAGCACAGAAAAGCGAGGGCAGATCTGTGCCCCAGCACCTTCCCGGCCCTGCCCACCCAGCCCGGCTGATGGCCCCCAGAGGCCAGGCCCCCAGGGAGAGCTGGCAGGTCCCTCGTGGGCACAGAAACAACACTGGAGTCCAAAGGCCTTTCAGTCTGGGAAGAGACGAGAGCTTTAATAATAAAGGGAGGACTTCATTGGAGTGTGTCTAGAAGAACCAAGGCGAAGGTAAAGCATGAACCGGTTGAAGAATGCAGCTGTTAGGAGCGAGTCAGATGGTCTCGGGCCAACTGGAGTGAGAGGAGGAGGACACAGCTCTGTCCACACCTGGGAGGCCAAAGGCACAGGCTTCAGCCTTCTCAGCTCTTGCCCCTCGTACAGCTGTTTGGGCCAACTTTGCTCTATGAATATTTACTTGTTTATAAGGCCTAATTTGTACCGCAGTATTAACATAGCACCTAAAATATAGAGCGTACACAAATATAGGCCTTAAAGAAACGAGGTAAACTGTGTGTACCAAGGAGTTCTAATATTTTCCTTTTTCACCCCAGTCAATTATCTTTCTTTTTTTAAAAATATTTTTTTTATTGATTTCAGGGAGGAAGGAAGATAAGGAGAGAGATAGAAACACCAATGATGAGAGAGAATCATGGATCAGCTGCCTCCTGCATGCACCCCACTGGGGATCGAGCCCCCAACCCGGGCATATGCCCTGACCAGGAATCGAACCGTGACCTCCTGGTTCATAGGTCGATGCTCAACAACTGAGCCGGCTGGGCAGTTGATTATCTTTTTAGGAGGAGCAGAGGGACCAGAGCAGAAGGGGGCCAAGAAAATGCCCTGGGCCGCGCTTTTGTTTTCAGGAGAATTACTCTTGGCCGCGGTCCTGGAAAAGGGAGCAGCAGCAGCTTCTGCTCCCAATTCCTGCTGAATCTTATCAGGCCGCCCAGCTGATTTCCCGGGCCCTTTCCTGTTGACACTCTGCAGGAGTTTCCAGGGATGGGCTCGCTATGGGAAGGCTGCATGGCCAGCGGCCGGGGCTGGGATAAGTACGGAAGGGAGTGATTTGGAGTGAGTGCATTGAAGACGATTCACAGGCCAGGAAATCATGAGGCCGAACCTGATCTTCTCGTGAGAAAGGGCTTCATGAGGTTGCAGAAGGTCTTCCTCTTCTGTGTGTGTGTGTGTGTCTCTGTGTGTGTCTGTGTGTGTGTGTCTGTGTGTGTCTGTGTGTGTCTCTGTGTGTGTGTCTGTGTGTGTCTCTGTGTGTGTGTCTCTGTGTGTGTGTCTGTGTGTGTCTGTGTGTGTGTGTCTGTGTGTGTCTGTGTGTGTCTCTGTGTGTGTGTCTGTGTGTGTCTGTGTGTGTGTCTGTGTGTGTGTCTCTGTGTGTGTGTCTGTGTGTGTGTGTCTCTGTGTGTGTGTCTGTGTGTGTCTCTGTGTGTGTCTCTGTGTGTGTCTGTGTGTGTGTCTGTGTGTGTGTCTGTGTGTGTCTCTCTGTGTGTGTCTCTCTGTGTGTGTGTGTGTCTGTGTGTGTGTCTGTGTGTGTGTGAGTGTGTGTGTGAGTGTGTGTGTGAGTGTGTGTGTGTGTGTGTGTGTGTGTGAAGAGGGGGCGATCACGCTTCTGTTATTCTTTTATAAAATAATTAAAGACCTAGAAATCCATGGAACAGCAAAGAATGCTCTCTTGACTGGTGTCTGTCTGAGACCCAGCCTGTGCCCACTTGGCTGAACAGAGGAGTGCGGACAACCAGATGGAAGTTTGCTTCCTTTCCGTTTCTCATTTCTCTCTTCTGTGTCCTTTTTAAAGAAGAGACAGTTTTCTGCTCCAGGCTGATTGGTTCTTTCCTAGGGAATGGTGTCATGTTGCACCTTTGGCCGCCGACTCATCTTCATTCTATTATTCATTGAAATATGTGCTTGTTTGCCCCATTCATTCATGAACATATTATTCACTTTATCCCTCCCCCAGCATCTATGGAATACCTGCTATCCTCTAGGACAGGGGTTCTCAGCCTTCTGGCCCTTTAAACACAGTTCCTCATGTTGTGACCCAACCATATATTTATGTTCGTGGCTACTTCATCACTGTCATGTTGCTACTGCTATGAATCGTCATGTAAATATCTGATATGCAGGATGGTCTTAGGCGACCCCTGTGAAAGGGTCGTTCGACCGCCAAAGGGGTCGCGACCCACAGGTTGAGAACCGCTGCTCTAGGAGCTGGGACATCCGGGTGTCTAAGTGGGTAGGAAGCTGTGTCTCTCTAAGTGTAACGCCTGGTAGGGTGTCTTTCCATCGGGAGAGAATTTGTCTAGCGCCCTCCACTAACCAGCGCGACTTTCCTCCTATTGGATTTTCAATTTAAAACACACATAAAAGCACATTTGCACAAACTGTTTAAAATATTTACTACTGTTGTTCTCGTTTTGGACCTCAGGTGCGAAGGGCTGAGCCAATCTTTGGAACATGCACGGCCCGTCTTTGCTTTATTCCTTTCCACCCCTGCCCCTGCCCCTGCCCCTCCCCGCTGGAGGCCCCCGCTCTAACAGGGTTAACACGTGCCCTTGAACGTGTGAGTATGTGATTTGTAAAACATGCAGTGTGGCCGTGTGTTTCATTTACATAAGCGATGTTACACGATACGTTGTTCGCTTTGTAATGCTTTCCTCTCGGTCCTTTGTGGTTGCTTTCGAGGTACACATTTCCATGTGTCTGTATGCATCTCTCGTTTGTTGCTTCGAAATGAAAGCAAATTAAGGTGATTTCAGGGTGTAGGATGCAGCCTTGATCTGCTGCTGATGGTTTTCACCTCAATCAGAACGGAGGTGTGGGATGTGGACCAGGACCAGGGCGGGAGCCTCGCAGGGCACGCGGGGCTGTTGCCTGGAGGGCACAGGGCAGACGCCCCTGCAGAGCTGCTCTGCCTCGCCCGGACCAGGCGGCTCAGCTCGGTCTCGCTGAGGGGAAGTCCGGCCTGGGCTGCAGGCGGCAATGTCCTCACCAAGCCCCGGAGGAGGGCCAGGGCCAGAGGTGCTGCGCCATCGTCCCCGCGTCCGCATCCAAAGCTCCAACAGTGTATCTGACTCCCGTCCTGGTCCCACTTCGGCCCCATCAGAGCAGCGCTTCTGCCCCTGCAGCTGCCACAGCCAGGCCCGCGTGGCTGCTCTGGGGAGAGCGCGAGCGCACCTGGGGCCTTTGTGAAGCTTTGAGTCTATCTCCTTGGGTTTGGGAGGGGTGAGCTTTCTTTCAACCCCATCTTCTTCCTAATTCTTTGCAGGCTTGTGCTGGGCCTTCCCCTCTGCAAGCCCTTTCCTTGATCTTCTGGGGTTCCACGCCCTTATCCTCGCTGATCCTGGCCCTAGATATTCCCAGGCTGGACTCCCTCCCTTCATTTTGGCTCCTGCTGGGCATGCCTCAAAGTTCTGCTTCCTCGTCTGGCTTCCACTGCGCATGCCTCAGAGAGGAGTTTCTCCTCGCTGCTTCTCACCACCCGCCCTTCCAGAATCTGGGGGACGGACAGGGAAGCCAGTCCTCCCTGCAGAATCGGGATGCGCGTCCCTCTGGCGGAGGAAGTGGCTGTCCGCTGGGTGTCTGTGACGCTGCAGCTTCCTGTTAATCCAGGTTCATTAGACGTCTGGCTCCCTTCTCTTTCCTTAATGTCTAGCCGCCTCCTGAAACAGGGTCAGAAGCAGTGTGCGTCCGCTCGGAGCAGGAAGCAGTAGACGTTTAGTCTCTAAATGACAGATGTCAGTGTTTCGTCATAATCTCGTTGGAAGAGCCCTGGACTGTCTGGATATCTTGCAGGGCGGACTGTTTAATCAGTCAATGATATTTCGCTAATTTGACTGGATGTTGTAGGAAGTACCAAGCATTTCAGAAGCCGTGGGAAGACACGTGCTCAGGAGGGTAGGAGGTGAACACAGTAAAGACTCAGGAGCCAACCATGACAGTGGCGTTTCTGAGGTCCAGCGGTCGAGCGCAGCGGTCACCAACCGGCGGTCCGCAGACGTTGGCGGTCCGTGAGGTCTAAAGGCTGGCGACCGCTGGTCCCGAGCATGCGAGGACTTTCTGTCCCAGAGCAACAGCAATAATTACTGTTCTCACACTTCCCATCACAGAGAAAGAAGCACAGTGGTCTTTCTTGGGGGTTTGAGAACCGCCTCTTCCACGTGACAGACAGTCAGCTTTGCATGAGGCCCAGAACAGAGGACAGCTTGGCAGCAGGTCCGGAATGCTAGGTTGGCTGTCCCGCCGGGTGGGACACTCCAGCCAGCACCTCCTGCGAGAGTGGAGGGATCTGACCTGGGAAAGATGCCGTGGAGCGAGGATAGGCCATCCACAGCGAATGACGATGTGCCGCTCGAACACCAGCTCCTGGGCACCTCCTCAGCCCGGGAGAGGGGCAGCCCTGGCCACGAGGAAGAGGACAGCTGAGCTTGGTTCTCAGGGGAGGGGCTTGGCGTATGTGCAAGCTGTGGTGGTTTAAAAACATGTCTGAACGTTGTTCACCTTCTGTGGCCTTCTTTTGACCCGATCAAAAGATCAAGTTGAGTTCTCTTCCTCTTGAACACAGGATGGCCTCAGTAACTTCTGCCTTATCCTATTTCCTAAGCAATAGAACAAGGCAGAGGCGACACTGATTCCAAAGCTAAGTTATGAGAGGTGTTCGAGTCCCTCCTGGAATTTTCTCTTCTGGAGATGCTTTCTCTTTGAACCCAGCCACCACGATCTGAGAAAGCGAAATAGCCAGATATGGAAGGCCATGTGTCCATCTTCCAGCCGCAGCAACAGCTGCGGTCCCCGCCAACAGCCAGCACCAACCGGCACCCGTGTGGGGAAGGAACCTTTTCATGATTCAATTCCCAAGCTTTCAGCTGCTTCACTTGTTCTTAGGAAGTCCCGCTCAAGTGTCAGATGTGTGAGAGAAGCAACGGTTGTTATTCTCTTAAGCCACTACATGTTGGGTTACATAGCAACAGACAACAGGAACAGAAGCTGCAGAACAGCTCAGTTATAGTCACGCGGGGAAATCCTCCGAACAGGCCAACTCTGGGGTGATATACCTGGTCCTCTTCTTCATCTAGGAACAGAAGTGGCCCAACCTTTGAATGTCTATGGACTGACATATGGTAGCAAATGACTGGGCCAGTCCATCAGGGGCCTGAAAGAGAATGAGTGGAGAACTGGGAACGAGATCTGGCATGTGGGTTGACATGTGGTATGAACATGACATGTGAAGATCTTACAGCATGCTAATGCCCAGCAGAGAGCATCAACCACGAAACACTAAGTGATCAAGTTGGCGCAGTAACTCGGCCTGGTGATGTGAGGTGGCCTCCGGCCTCGGCTGTCCCAGTGCTGCACAACGGACACAAGATGAGACAGACCTGGTGACAAGGATGGAGGCTCTACATGGGTCCAGTAGCCTGGGCTCCTACACATCACGGCTGATCCAGCTGCTGTCACCTCTGAAAGTTTGAGCCCCAGCAGCAGAAACCAACACTACCCCCTCCCCAATTTGACACCATCTCTTGAGGAACCACTTGCTAGCAAGTTGAGTATCTTAAACTTCTCCACCCTGAAAGGGACATGGATTCATTGACAAAAGCCACACACAAAAATAAAATGATTGTATGCATCTATGAATAGACTTAGAATCAACAAAGTGTATAGTGTAAGGAGGTACAGTGTATAGTATGTGAATTCTATCTCAATAAAGCTGTTAAATAAATGCATTAAGAGCTTTGCAATGCGAAAATGTGAGATCATTAGGTTAGTCCTTCCTCCAATCTGACCGGTGTTCTTGTAGGAAGAGGAGGTTAAGACACAGACGGGTCCAAAGGGAAGACCATGTGAGGACATGGCAAGGTGGCCATCTGTAACCCAAGGGGCGGGGCCTCGGGGGAAGCTAGCCCTGCTGCCCTGCACCTTGATCGTGGGCTCCCAGTCTTCAGAACCGGGAGAAGATACGTTCCGTTGTCTAAGTCCCCGTCTGCGGGACGCTGCTATGGCAGCCTTAGCAAACGAACATGGCATGATCATAACTGAAAGCGACCTATGTAATGAAAAAAGATCAATGATACCCAGTTCTTCATACAGGAAGCTGTGTTGTCATGTTTCAGATGGCCTGACCTGTCGGTTTCTGTGGAGTGTTTCCTGAGGGCCCGGGGATCACCTGCGATAAGGAACATTGTGAATCTGAGTGAGACGACAGCAGAGAGGAGGTCAGTGCTGCAGGTCAACCAAGAAGAAATGGGTGCTGTGAGCGGGTGTGTTCTCTAAATCCTCGTTTGCTGGAAAGTGGGGGGAATCTGTGTGATCTTCTGAGTGATGCTCTAAGACAGAAAACAGAAGAGGCCTGTTTCCACATTAGTCAGATGGCTGAGCACAGGTGGAAATCTTTCTGTTCGGCAAGATCTTATGGAAAACATTTGAAAAAGCAAGTCTTCATCACCAATCCTGAAAGCAGGAATGAGAGCTCCCCGTGGACTAGAAATTGAAGTCATTCTGAGAAGATGGCCGCAGAAGCTCCGCCCTCATTGTCAGGCCCAAGGGGTTGTTGCTGCTAAGAGGCTGGGGTTGACATCAGTGCTCCAAGGTCCCTGATGGAGAAAGGCCACTCCCTCCGAAGCTATCGCAGCCCGGGATACATGACAGAGAATGCTCCTGTGCAGCCACCTCCAATTTCAGCTGCAGCAGCCCTGCAGAGTTTCATGCGTATCTGGACACAGTGAGCCAGTCCAACCTTAAGCGCATAGCTTCTCTGTCTTATACCCCAGGCCCTTCTCCAAAACCAATGGAACCCCTGTGGTCCAGAGGCAAACACGGCCCAAAGTCTGAGGCAGTCAGCACTCCCTCGACTGCTGGGGGATGGGAGCCTGCAAACCATTCCGAGAGGATTCTAAATGCTTCTCAGAGGTCCTGGGTGAACCGAGCCACCTCTGCGTGCTCCCTTGCATTGGCTTTCCCTGCCTCCCTAGCTCACCGTCATCACTCCTTGGCTCATGTTCCTTGGAATTAAAAAAAAGAAAAAGCT
The DNA here is from genome assembly GCF_963259705.1 of Myotis daubentonii. NCBI lineage: Eukaryota > Metazoa > Chordata > Mammalia > Chiroptera > Vespertilionidae > Myotis > Myotis daubentonii. Next base: position 94,262,942 of record NC_081847.1, read on the forward strand.
ACAGACAACGATTTCTCAGACTCTGTTTTGAGGAAACCTAAACTAAGACTGTAGATGACCAAGAATTACCCAGTACCTGAGGACGGCCCAACACATTGAAAGGGACACTACTAATATCACAAATAGAAACACTTTATACCCAAAGAATAAGAATATACATAATCCAAAAACGATTTTAAGAATATGTGGTATCATCAGAGATATAAAGGAGGTTTTTGCAAATGTGATATATGAATAGGAGATTGTTCAAACACAAGAAGTACTTAGGAAATGAGACCTTAGAAATGAAAAACGTGCTGGTTGAAATAAAAGTTTCATTAAGTGGGTTGAGTAGTTCCTGCATAAGCCTGATAAGAAAATCAGTGGGTTTAAGTGAGGGAGGTATTCTCTCTAAAGGTAGCCAATGACATTAAAAGATGGCAAGTGTAAAATTCAGGTAATGAAAGGGAGATCTGAGAGTCTTGCCATTTATTGAGGAGGACTTACAGGAAAACAAGGATTAGGATAATACAGGGGCATCAACACGGGAAGAAATAATTCTAAGGAACATCTTTGAGGAAACTTCAAATTGAGAATTCATCCAGGGCCACGGAGAATGAAAAATAAACAAGGAAATGTGTGCATCCGCGAATGAATATTTCAGGGACATCAATCTGAGCAGCTTGGTTTGCTTCACTGTAGTATTATTTATGTTCTCGTGGTTAAGTGGTTTCAAATATGCAGATTTTGTTTTTATTCTTGAGAAAAGACTCTGTAGATAGCAACAGAGGCAAAGTGATGTGAATGTGTAAGTACTGACCAGGTACACGGAAGTTTTTAAGGGCAACCTGATTCATTCTGGCCACCCGAAGTCTCCACCTTACCTTCCTTATTTAAGGATTGGGCCATAAAAATACCTGCGTATTAATGGATCTGATCCTCTGAATGGAGGAAAAGCAACTTCCAGAGGGATCGCTGTTGGTCATCTGACTGACTGTTAGGCCAGATAAAGAGGAGTGAAGCCAGCTCCGGAGCAGACTGGCCGCCGGCGTCCACGCTGCTGGGCATGTAATTTGCTTCCTGCATCAATGTCATTTTCCTCCTCCGTCTGTGAAATGGAGAGTGGGGTCTATACAATGGCATTCAATGGCTCATCTTCAGGTGCCAATTACTTGTGTGGTGGCTGTGCCGACGTGACCCCGAAGCCATTGTTCCCTCCAGTGACAAAGAGAGAGCAGGCCCCAGGGAGCGTGTGCAGACAACACGTGTGTGTGCGGGGATGTTTTCACCCTTCGATTGTTTGACTTGATCCTGTGCGGACAGAGCCTGGACTGGGCGCTGAGGTGCTGCTGCAGCCATTGTGCCCGCGTTGTGGGCTGCCTTCCCTTTGTGTGGAGGGACTAGCTGCTTTAATGGTCTTCGGACGCCCGGGCAGCATTGTCCCTTTCTCCCAGCCACGTCCTGGCGCAGGAGAGTCCATCTGCTCCCGCCGCCCACACCGCTCTGGCCTGAGTCCGGAAGGAGCCTCCCAGGGGCTCTGCGGAGCGGGGCGAGCAGCGGTGGGGCCCGCACTTGGCCGCGTCTTCAGGGGGCGGCAGTCTGTCGCGGTGTTGGCTGGCTTTCTCTGTCTTCACACACAGATCTCTGGGGCCCACTCTGGTCTCTCAACGTGTCCCTGTTTAACCGCACTCCTTACTTTTGGCTGCTTGGGCTCAGCTACCCAAATGGTGGCGGAGATGAGCGCCGGCAATCTTAAATCATCCTGCTTTTCCCAGTCCCTCCGCAGCTTTCGGATGGAACATATGGCGATGTTATGTCTATTTGAAAAAGCCTTTGCATCATATGTTTATACAACTGCTCACGATCCCAAGACAAAAATTCTTTCCCTGTTATTGCCCATTTGCTGACTAAAGAAATTATCCTCTTTATGTATTCTGGTACTTTACCTTGATATCTGACATGTTTAATTATGTAGCCCTTAGTCCATAATCTACATCTTCATCATCTCAGACCATTTTGCTTCTGTGAATCCAAAGCTTAATGATACGCTGGGAGATAAAGAGAAGACATTTAAAAAATTCTTCCACTATAACTCTTTCTAAGATTTTTTAAATCATAGAATCACAAGTAACAGAGTCAAGAGGGAAAGACCGGGAAATTCTCAGGTGTTTCTTGTACATTCCTCCATCATGTTGTGCTGCTAAGGATGATGATACTTGAAACCTTTCACATGAACTACTCTAATGTAGACTGCACAGCTTATACACAAGATACACTTACCCTCCGAATCCAGTCACCCAAAGGCTGCAGAGTGGGGCGTTACGGTCATCTGACCATGTCAGCACCAGCCTCCACGGAAAAGGGGGTAAGAAGAGTCCTGGGAAATCCAACTGAACCTAAATGTCAGACATTAAACTGGCCGTGGAAGAGCAACAGTGAGGATCGGCAATCCTGGAGACTCTGCAATCTGAGGTGAGGCATGGAAGGGCTGCAAGGCCTGTGGAGTTGTCCTTCTAAGTGAGATTTACAACTTGCCCCTCGCCCTAATGGAAGCCCTTTAACTATTTCCGGGAATGTTTTCTCCTTAGAGCTCCTCTGCACCATATGCTTTTGATCCGCCGTGGGCAAACTACGGCCCGCGGGCCGGATCCGGCCCGTTTGAAATGAATAAAACTAAAAAAAAAAAAAAGACCGTACCCTTTTATGTAATGATGTTTACTTTGAATTTATATCAGTTCACACAAACACTCCATCCATGCTTTTGTTCTGGCCCTCCGGTCCAGTTTAAGAACCCATTGTGGCCCTCGAGTCAAAAAGTTTGCCCACCCCTGCCTTTGATCACAGCCGAGCGCACGGTTCTAACCTGAGTGATTCCCGTTCCTATGACATAGCCTTGCCTCTATTGCACTAGGGGGAACCCACCGTCCATTCAGGCCCATGATTTTCATGAGAGCTCATCGGGCGTGCTGGGGTGCGAGTAACGCAACATTTAAGTATTTCAAGGTTGCAAGTCGACAATGGCACGGCCATTCAGCACGTTGCA
>NC_081847.1:94575670-94625670 GCF_963259705.1 Myotis daubentonii
CGCCAGCTCGTTCCCCGCCTCGTCACCGCGGCCACAGTGCCGGCCTCTTGTACGCTGTCTTGGATGTAGGCAGCGTGTGCAGGAGGGGGACAGGGAGGCATCCTGGAGTGTTGGAGGCCTGACTTTGTCGCTGGTTTGGGGATATTTGGCCACACGCTTCATCTCAGTGTGTCTCACAAAAAAATATATAACTTAAAAACTATAATTCTGTACTGTAATATATATTAATCAGCAAACATTAGCCTCATAATGACTTCCCCTAATGAAGTTTTCATTAAGACACGATGGTGCCTTTACCCTGTTTAGGTGGCAGATGACGGTGACAGATGAGAAACAGCACAAGTATTTCAAAAATTCCCTTCGCACACGTCATCCAGGTTCACGGTGAGAGTAAACCGGACCAAAAGGGAGAACTAGAAATCAAGGCAGATACGGCACCTGGGAAATCCACCACCTTGACTGACGGTAGCCTTGTTTCCTGGGTTGCCGCTGTCGACATCTGGTAAAAGAAAAAGACTCGGTGAACGGGCCTGCCCACGAGGGTGGTCTGCCCGGGAGCGCCGGGAGGGGTTTTAAGGAAACGGTGCTGTCCTTTGCCGTGTATACAGCGCTCTTCCACACGCGACTCATTTAGAACCAGGACCCCTTACGCCACTTGGGTTATCTGGGATCCAGCCTCGCTTTCCAGTGGCTGTTTACTCTGTGGGCGTGAGCATCGTCAGTGATTCTGCGGGAACTTAGACACTCGGGAGGAGCCGTGGGCGGGTGCCTGGGTTCCTGCAGATGCATGAGGCCTGGGGTCGCCAGCACCCCGTGTTTCCCGCCGCCGTGGATGTACCTTCCCCAGGAGACGCACGGGCACCGGGGAGGAGTGGGCACGAGGGGCCTGGGGTGGCGGGTGCCGGGGTTGGCTTGGCGCTCACGAGCTGTGCGCCTGCGTGTTACACTCCCGCCCGCAGCCTGTGGGGGTCACGTCTGCGCCTCGAAATGAACGAGGACTCCGTGTCCCAGACCTCAGGGCCCTGTCGGCTTCTGGACACACGGGCACGGGCATTGCGAGCACGGAGCGCCCCTGCGCGCCGTACCCCGCGGACAACTGCGGCAGCGCCCGCCCGTCTCCCAACAGCTCTGTCCAGACGAGCACGCGGTATTTATCACTTTGCTGCACAATGACCCACAGGGTGCTAATTGGTCATTAATTAAATTTTAGCCTTTCAACACTTTTGTATTCTCCAGCGGCGTGGTCTGCGGTGCAGTCTGTGCGGTGCGGTCTTTATGAGCGGCCGGGAGTTCGCGGCGCCGCTGCGTGGAGGTGACGGGGAGAGCGGCGCAGGGCACCTGCTCTTCGGGGTGGAGGATGGAGGGTCCTGTGACCGAGTCACCGGCCATGGCCGCAGCCTGTGCCGGGGCAGCAGTCAATGGAGTCTCAGGTGGAAGCCGTTCCAGAGATTTCTCTCTGACGTGGCGTCTCCGCGCCTCGCGTGGGAACTCAGTGGGCCGGGACAGTTCTTCAGAAACCACCTTCCGGGGGAATGAGCTTCCTGAGCTCCCTCGTTGGCCAGTGAAACCATGTCCCAGTTCAGTTTCCTTCCTGGGAGAACCCCTCCCGCTGCGGCTCCCCAGGCAGAGGCCAGTTTGAAGTGACTGATGATTGACAGGGCGGCGCTGGGAAATTTGCTGTGTGTTTTTCAGAAAGTGTGGCTTTCTTGAAGTTCAGCAGAGACATTGCACACATTAGTGCGAAGGGTTTTGAAGCAAAAGAGAATTTGCTTCAAGGAATGTCTGAGCGAGTCAGAGCAAGGTGTGGGCCGGGTGGGGGTGGGGGGGGCAGGCGGCCGCAGGGTTTGGGACACAGGCCACCCTGTCGCGGGGTTCTATTTCACTAATGAACTCACCAAAGAGCGCAGCGTGCGCGGCTGCGCAGGAATCGGCTGCTGGGCGTTGGTTTTCTAGGTGACGGTAAGGCAGTCGTCAACATTTGGGGGGCATTTTCGTGTGTCTGTGTTTAAACAAAAATGCCCCATAAGTCCTTTAAAATGACTAGAATCGCAGTATGAAGAAAGCAACCACTAAACTGTAGTTAATGTTTTATTCCTCCGTGCTGTCGGCACACGTGTCAGTCATAACCCGAGGGCGACTCAGACTTTCCTCGTCGTCGGAATAACTCGCTGCTTTTCCTGTTGCCGTCGCCGAGGAAGTCCCTTCATACTGTCATGTTTGATTCTCATTCACTGGGGGCAGGCTGGGATTTTTCCGACGTTACAGACAAGGCAGCGGAAGCTTAGAAACAGGAATTTCTAGAGCTCACGCTGCTGTCACGCCTAAACACGCAGGACGTGGCGTGGAATGAATGTGGGCTGGGTGAACGAATGAACGAAGGGAGCGATGAGGAGCCACTGCACGGTCTTCGGGGTGTGGACGCCTTTACAGTACAAGATACGGAGTCAGTGAGCATGTCTTGGGGCTCACAACAGTGGAGACGGGAAGGAAGCAGCCGGGGCCTTCACCCCGACGGTGCCTCCCCAGGGGCCGTGCTCATCAGTGATGGTGCCGCTCAGGGAGCCAGAGGACAGGGGAGCAAATGCCCCCCCGGACTGGAAACCGCTCTCCTCCCATCTGGCTCAGAAACACAATGTCTCCGTTTCCTGGAGGGAGACGGGCTGGTCTTTATGAGCAGTTTCAGGGCAGCTTTTTCCTCTGATTGAGGGGTGGAGTCAGGGGGAACCGGGTAAGAATGCACTGTTTTCTGTTTAGTTTGGCCACCGAAGATGGAATTCGTTGAGCGCCGTCTGTTCAAAGGAACTGCAGGCAGCAGCGAGCCAAGCGTCTGTGGCTCCTCTGCACACGGGCCAGCGTCTGGGCCGCGGAGGGGGCAGTGCGCGTGATAACTTCTTCCCAAGCCGTGAAGGATCGTCGGGGAAAGGGAGGCTCTTCTCCACGAGGGAGTGCTGGGAGGGAAAAACGGAACAAAGCAGACAGCCGTGAGCTGGGGCATCTGGAATTCGTGTTAAGACTTTGTAGGAAAATGTGCTCCCCGGTCCCGGCTCCCACAGCTGCCGTCCTGTCCTGCATCGCCGACCACCCTTTCCTCGTCACCCAACGGCGACCGCCTGGAGGTGCTCCTTCCAGAGCCGTTCGGAATACCCCACGGCTTAAACGCACCGGTGACTGAGAACTAATTTTACAGCTTACATGTCCCTGGAACACCCAGTGAAGGGGCCTCCTTTTCAAGGAGCCCCATAAGCTACAGGACAGAGGAGTGGATGGAGGGGGGGCTGTTAATTAAAGGAGGTGTGGGGCGGTGATTAAAAGTTGCTGCTTTTCTAAAAACTGTTGACATTTCTATTGAGAATGAGAGGAAGCGGTCGTGTCACCTGCACAGAGGTGCCCTTAACAGCGGTTCTCAACCTTCTGGCCCTTTAAATCCAGTTCCTCATGCTGTGACCCAACCATAGAATTATTCTCGTGGTGACTTCATCACTGTCATGTTGCTACTGTGATGAATTGTCATGTAAATATCTGATAGGCAGGATGGTCTTAGGGGACCCCTGTGAAAGGGTCGTTCGATCGCCAAAGGGGTCGCGACCCACAGGTTGAGAACCGCTGCTCTAGCGTGACTTCCCTCTGCTGTGCGTGAGCACTTGCCCCACAAAGGTGACCGACCGGGTGTCCCTGGGCCGCTGAGTCTCCAGCTGTCCCCTGCGGCAGACCCAGAGGAGCAGTCTGCTCTTCGCCCCTCTAGGCGGACGGACAAGAGGCCGGGGCGGTATGGGGCCCTCCTCCGGGACCTGCAGTCCCCGGGCCAGGAGAGGCGGGCTGGCCGCCTAACAAAGCCGCCTTCAGGCCGGCGGCTCGCCTCCCCTCTGGCAGGAGCTCAGAGCCGGGGCAGCGGAGAGAAGGCTCCTTTATGCGCAGCTGCTGACTCATGGCCGCTCAGCCTGCTGGAGAGAAGGCGGCGGCCGCCTCCCAGCCGTCCCGGGTGCTGGCCACTTTCATCTCCGCGTTCACACACGTGTTTCCATGTGCTCCGTGGACAAGGCCGGGCTCGGCCAGCACGTCGCGGCCGGAAAACATCTGCGCCGCCTGTGCACACACATGCGCATCTTGCAATAGGCGTGGGGGCCCGGAGCTGGTTTCCAGCGAAGGCTTTTAGGGTTTTTCATTCTTTTTCAGTTTGCGTTCCGGCTGTCAGAGCCGTGGTTCTCTGGGAGTCGGCGAATGCGGAGGGACTGATTCCAACAATTAAAATGCGACGCGGACGCGCGAGCACTTCCCCTCGCCACGCAGGGGCCTCGCGTGACACAGAAAGACGGGTCTGTGGGCGGCACACAGGAAGAGGGGACCGTCACGTAGGCTCGGGAGCCGGAGCTGGAAGACTCCCCCGAACTATGTCCATGTGAACAAGGACCCTGAAATGGTTGAAATCGATAGTTGCCTCTGCACGTCTGCGTGCTGACTGCTGAGAAGCTACGGCCCTGGGCGGGCGGCCTTCCGTGACACGCAGGCCGCGGGAATGTTGGCACCGCCCCCACCGGGACCGTCTTGGGAGGAGACCTGATACCCTTCGCAGGACCGGCCCCTGTGGGAGTGTCAGTGAGTCCCTGTGCGTCTGGGGAGAATAGGTCCATTTATAGCCCCAGAAAATGAGTTTTGTTTTTCGTACCGTTTAGATTTTTCAAACAGAAACCAGCCTTTCAGGACACCTTTATGTTTCTAAAAATAGCACCCCTGTTGGAACACTTCACTTCTGCTCAGTCTACGCCGCCCCCCAGCCTGAGCCTATGAATTCCGTCGGTGGAGTCTGTGTGTTTCGGTTACAAAGACACATCCTCTGTGAGGATCGCTCCCTTTTTTCCCTTTTAGACCAGCTCACGGGGACAGGAGGGAGGGAACAGAAGGTGTCCAGCTCCCGTAAATCCTGTCTCAGTAAACACGCGGTCCTGCCCCTCCGCTCACTGGACGTGTCGCTGAAACTTACACGCCGACGCGAACAGTTACCTAACGGGGCTCCTCAGGCCGGGCCCAGACAGGAGCCTGGTGTACGCGTGTGTCGGGCTCGCACGCGGCCTGGGAGGGGCTGTGGCTCTGCCGTTCTGTGCACATCGGTGTCATCACATGTCACGCCTGGGCACCACCTGCAGCTTCACGATGAACCCACTCGCTCAACTTCAGGCTCCGGCGTTCCTTCCTGCCGCCTCGATGCAGGAGGCGTCTGACTCACTGTCCCTCCGGCGGTAGACGTGAGATGTGTTTGAAAGTATCGTAAAGTGAAACAGCAAGAACAGAGCCTAGAAGACAAATGGGAAATGTCGTAGATTTTCACCTCGAATGCTAAGCAGATTCAATAAATAGTAATTTTTTTTTTTTTTTTTAATTAAGGGACAAGTGAAAACTTGGGTTGGTGTTAGGGCCACCAGCGTTCGGTGACTGGGTTTTTAAAGGGAAAGCTAACATCAACATCGATGTTTGTCGATTTTTAGACGTTTTTAACATTGTACTTCTGTCTGTTGGGGGACGCGTCGAGTTCACCCCACGAGTCCTTTATGACTTAGGCGCACGTGTAAGTCCCGCGCCAGGGCGGGGCTCTGGGCTCACAGTGAGGCTGCGGCCTCCGGAGCTGTGCTGGGCGGGCAGGGCTCCAGGGACGGAGCGGGCCTGCTTCCTCGGCGAGAGGGCTGCCATCTGGCCGTGATCACAGGGTGCTGGTGTCACGGCTTCTCGGGCAGGAAAGGAATGATCCTCGTCTGTTTCCTGTGGATAAGCGAGCGGCTGATAATCTCGCGAAACCTCCTTACCTTACAGAAAGCAGACGGGCTTTGTTTACCGCCGGCCGCCAGCTCCCACTTGGGTGCTGATGACACAGCCTGCCGGTGCCGGGTCGCTGGGGGAGTTTGAAAACCCAGCTTCCCGGGCCCTCTGGTGGGACCGGACGAGCGTGCCCGCCTCCTGCTCCCAGGGGGCCTCACGTTCTCCTGCAGCCGCTGGCCCACCAGCTCAGCTGCACGGCCTCGCCTGCTGATGCAGGGAAACCGCGCTCTGTCCGGGAACGAGACACTTTTATAGTTTCCTCGGGGCTGGGATGGACGATTGTTTTGAAAAGCAGAACAGCGGTTTCACAGCCGGTGTGAGGAGGTCTTGCTTCCGCGTGGGTGTTAAGAAGGGAAGAGGAGGGAGGGTGCGCGGGTTGAGGACGGAGTAACACCCCCCCCTCCCGCCCCCGTAGGAGGCGCGGCGACTTTCTGGGTAACTTGCTCAGTCCATCTGCCTCTCGGTCTTGTTTGTCTCCTCTTGGCTGCTCATAAATCCTTCAGCATTTACCATAATCGTTTATCACTTTTCCTGTTTCCAGTTTTTCACAAGTCGCTTTGTCTCCGCTCACCTCAAAGCGCGGGTCCTGTTTGGCTAAGGAAGTCCCTGCTGCCGTGCATCTGCGGGAGGAAGAGATGGTGGGCCACCTCTTGAACTTTCCGAACAAACAGCTCCGCTCCGGCCTCGGGAAGCTCATTTCTCCTTGATCCCGGCTGATCCCCGATACCGAGCGCGGGGCCCCCTCCTCGCACGTCAGGGCCCCGTTCTGGCCGGCGGTGCGGGGCCTCGGTGATGGAAGGCGCCCCGGTTGTCTTTTATGGCCCGCGCCGTAATTATTATTGTGTTTTCCATCTCCTTTCGGGTGCTTGCTTTTTAATATTTTCCTGCGGAAAGCAATAAGGCCCGTCTCCATAAGAACCCCATAAAAGATTTTGGTCTTCAGAATTTCCTTTTGATAGAAAAACAAGCAGAATGCAGAGGGACTTTTTTTTTTATTAAATATTAGACATCTGGGCTGACAGCATTAATTTAAAGTCGCTCCCGTAATATCTCCTCTTCACCTGTTTCTTCGGATCCCCACCTAATATGCAAATCACTTTCGAATGAATTCCGAAGAAACATTAAATATATTAAAACCTGCATTTTAATAAAATTGTCAATGCGTAATATATACCTTGCTTCTAAGGAAGGGTGATCAGAGGTAATGAAATGGTAATTTGGACAGAGAACTATTTAATATCTTCTTATATTTTAGACCCAGGAAAGAGTGACTCTGGGCTCGGGACGGAACGGGTTCCGCTCAGGTATTCTTCCCGTTTCTTCTGAGAGGTTCTAGGTGGTTCTAGGTGGTCCAACTCTGTGGACATGTTGAAAGGGCACAAGAACCCCAGCCGGTGTGGCTCAGTGGATAGAGCGCCGGCCTGCAGACCGAAGGGTCCCGGGTTCGATTCCGGTCAAGGGCACGGGCCTCGGCTGCAGGCTCCTCCCCAGCCTGGGCCCTGGTCAGGGCACGTGCAGGAGGCAACCCATGGATGTGTCTCTCTCTCACATCAACGTTTCTCTCCGTCTCTCCCTCTCTCCTCCACTCTCTCTAAAATCAATGGGAAAACACCCCCCGGGGGAGGATGGTGCAAAACCAAAAATAGAGAGAGAGAGAGGGCAGCCAGGCCCGTCCCTGAGTGCCCACGTGTAACCCGGCCGCCCCGCTTGTCGTTGCAGATGGCGTGGACGTGGAAGATGACCCCACCTGCTCGTGGCCGGCCTCCTCGCCCTCCAGCAAGGACCAGACCTCCCCGAGCCACGGCGAAGGCTGCGACTTCGGAGAGGAGGAGGGGGGCCCTGGCCTGCCCTACCCCTGCCAGTTCTGCGACAAGTCCTTCAGCCGCCTCAGCTACCTGAAGCACCACGAGCAGAGCCACAGCGACAAGCTGCCCTTCAAGTGCACCTACTGCAGCCGCCTCTTCAAGCACAAGCGCAGCCGCGACCGCCACATCAAGCTGCACACGGGCGACAAGAAGTACCACTGCAGCGAGTGCGACGCCGCCTTCTCCCGCAGCGACCACCTCAAGATCCACCTGAAGACGCACACGTCCAACAAGCCGTACAAGTGCGCCATCTGCCGCCGCGGCTTCCTGTCCTCCAGCTCCCTGCACGGGCACATGCAGGTGCACGAGCGCGGCAAGGACGGCGCCCCGCCCGGCTCCCGGCTGGACGACTGGAAGCTGAAGGACACGCAGAAGTGCAGCCAGTGCGAGGAGGGCTTCGACTTCCCCGAGGACCTGCAGAAGCACATCGCCGAGTGCCACCCCGAGTGCTCGCCCAGCGAGGACCGCGCCGCCCTGCAGTGCGGCTACTGCCACGAGCTCTTCGTGGAGGAGGCCTCGCTGCTGGGCCACGTGGAGCAGGCGCACGGCGGCGAGAAGAAGAACGCGTGCAGCCTGTGCTCCGAGAGCTTCCTCACGGTGGAGGAGCTGTACAGCCACGTGGACAGCCACCAGCAGCCCGAGTCCTGCAACCACAGCAACAGCCCGTCCCTCGTCACCGTGGGCTACACCTCCGTGTCCAGCACCACGCCCGACTCCAACCTGTCGGTGGACAGCTCCACGATGGTGGAGGCCGCCCCGCCGCTGCCCAAGAGCCGCGGGCGGAAGCGGGCCGCCCCGCAGGCCGCCGACGTGGCCGGGGCCTCGGGCAAGCAGGCCAAGGTGACCTACAGCTGCGTGTACTGCAGCAAGCAGCTCTTCTCCAGCCTGGCCGTCCTGCAGATCCACCTCAAGACGATGCACCTGGACAAGCCCGAGCAGGCCCACATCTGCCAGTGCTGCCTGGAGGTGCTGCCCTCGCTCTACAACCTGAACGAGCACCTGAAGCAGGTGCACGAGGCTCAGGACCCCGGCCTGATCGTGTCGGCCATGCCCGCCATCGTCTACCAGTGCAACTTCTGCTCCGAGGTCGTCAACGACCTCAACACGCTGCAGGAGCACATCCGCTGCTCGCACGGCTTCGCCAACCCGGTGGCGAAGGACAGCAACGCCTTCTTCTGCCCCCACTGCTACATGGGTTTCCTCACGGACTCTTCCCTCGAAGAGCACATCCGCCAGGTCCACTGCGACCTCAGCGGCTCCCGGTTCGGGTCCCCCGTGCTCGGGACGCCCAAAGACCCCGTGGTGGAAGTCTATTCCTGTTCCTATTGTACAAACTCCCCCATCTTCAACAGCGTCCTCAAGCTGAACAAGCACATCAAAGAGAACCACAAAAACATTCCCTTGGCCCTGAATTACATCCACAACGGGAAGAAGTCCCGGGCCCTGAGCCCCCTGTCCCCCGTGGCCCTCGAGCAGACCTCCCTGAAGATGATGCAGGCGGTGGGGGGCGCGCCCGCGCGGCCGGCCGGGGAGTACGTCTGCAACCAGTGTGGCGCTAAGTACGCGTCCCTGGACGGCTTCCAGACGCACCTGAAGACGCACCTGGACACGGTGCTCCCGAAGCTGACCTGCCCCCAGTGCAGCAAGGAGTTCCCCAACCAGGAGTCGCTGCTGAAGCACGTCACCATCCACTTCATGATCACCTCGACCTACTACATCTGCGAGAGCTGCGACAAGCAGTTCACGTCGGTGGACGACCTGCAGAAGCACCTGCTGGACATGCACACCTTCGTCTTCTTCCGCTGCACGCTGTGCCAGGAGGTCTTCGACTCCAAGGTGTCCATCCAGCTGCACCTGGCGGTGAAGCACAGCAACGAGAAGAAGGTGTACCGCTGCACCTCCTGCAACTGGGACTTCCGCAGCGAGGCCGACCTGCAGCTGCACGTGCGCCACAACCACCTGGAGAACCAGGGCAAGGCGCACAAGTGCATCTTCTGCGGCGAGGCCTTCGGCACCGAGGTGGAGCTGCAGTGCCACATCACCACGCACAGCAAGAAGTACAACTGCCGCTTCTGCAGCAAGGCCTTCCACGCCATCATCCTGCTGGAGAAGCACCTGCGCGAGAAGCACTGCGTCTTCGAGGCCAAGACGCCCAACGGCGGGGCCAACGGCGCGTCCGAGCAGGTGCAGAAGGAGGAGGTGGAGCTGCAGACGCTGCTGACCAACAGCCAGGAGTCCCACAACAGCCACGACGGCAGCGAGGAGGACGTGGACGCCTCGGAGCCCATGTACGGCTGCGACATCTGCGGGGCGGCCTACACCATGGAGACGCTGCTGCAGAACCACCAGCTGCGCGACCACAACATCCGGCCGGGCGAGAGCGCCATCGTCAAGAAGAAGGCGGAGCTCATCAAGGGCAACTACAAGTGCAACGTGTGCTCGCGCACCTTCTTCTCCGAGAACGGGCTCCGCGAGCACATGCAGACGCACCTGGGCCCCGTCAAGCACTACATGTGCCCCATCTGCGGGGAGCGCTTCCCCTCGCTGCTCACGCTCACGGAGCACAAGGTCACGCACAGCAAGAGCCTCGACACGGGCAACTGCCGCATCTGCAAGCTGCCGCTGCAGAGCGAGGAGGAGTTCCTGGAGCACTGCCAGATGCACCCCGACCTGCGCAACTCGCTCACCGGCTTCCGCTGCGTGGTCTGCATGCAGACGGTCACCTCCACGCTCGAGCTCAAGATCCACGGCACCTTCCACATGCAGAAGACCGGCAGCGCGGCCGCGGTCCAGGCCGCGGGGCGCGGCCCGCACGTCCCCAAACTGTACAAGTGCGCCTCCTGCCTCAAGGAGTTCCGCTCCAAGCAGGACCTGGTGAAGCTGGACATCAACGGGCTGCCCTACGGGCTGTGCGCGGGCTGCGTGAACCTCAGCAAGAGCGGCAGCCCGGGCCTCACCGCCCCGCCCGGCGCCGCCAGGCCGGGCCTGGGCCAGAACGAAGGCCTGGGCGCCCTCGAGGGGAAAGGCAAGGCGGGGGGCCCGAAGACGCGCTGCTCCAGCTGCAACGTCAAGTTCGAGTCTGAGAGCGAGCTGCAGAGCCACGTGCAGGCCGTGCACCGCGAGCTGCTGCCCGACGGCGGCGCGCAGCTGAAGACGCCGCAGGTCTCGCCCATGCCCCGGATCAGCCCCTCCCAGGCGGACGAGGTAACCCCTCATCATGCTGTTTCTCTCCCCCAGGCCCGCCCCGCGGTGCCCGGGACTGTCCTGTGCAGGAGAGGCTGAGGTCGAAAGGCTGTGGCTTTCTGTGTGTTGTTTCCCCGCATGGCCATTCGCCAGCAACTACTTGGTTCTTGAGACGCAGCCTTTTGGCCTGAGCGGTGCAGCTTAGGGCTGGCTCCTGTCTCCCTGGAGGACTGTCCTCCCTGGGGATGAAGGGCATCGCTCTGCCAGCCCCCCACCCCCTGGGACCTGGAGTCTCCGCGGCTCCCCCCGCGTTCAGGTCCCGGCCGACTGAGTGTGTGGTGGGGAGATAGATGATGGCTGAGAGTGATGTGCTACGAGCCGGCTTGCCGCCCTGCAGTTGATGGAGAAGATAGACAGACAGACAGACAGACAGACATAGATATGTGGGTGACACACGGGGGGTGGGGGGTGGCTTTGCCATGTCACGCTGTCAACGCTCACTGTTTTCCTTGCCTTTTCCGCGTAAGAAGGAAAGCAGTTATTTCACAAGAGGCTTTTTAAAACCACCCACGTTTATTACGCACGTGGGCCCACCCTTCTTAAAGGACTGCGCCCGCCTCGCCCTCTCCATCTGGGGTTGGCTTCACGGTGGGCGGTTCCTCAGGTTGAGAGTGGTCCCCGCTCTCTGCTGCCCTGAAGGAAGCAAGTTGGTGCCCGTGAGCGGTTGGAAGTCGGGCCCCTGAGGCAGGAGCTGGCTCACTCCGCTATGATTCCCTGTGCTTGGCCGCCTGGCTCCTGGGAGCTCCGCCCACTCTCCACGCTCTCTCTGGGGAGATGACTCCCCAGGGACACCCCAGGGCCATGGTCGGCAAACCACGGCTCGTGAGCCACATGCGGCTTTTTGGTCCCTTGAGTGTGGCTCTTCCACAAAATACCACGTGCGGGCGCGCACGTACAGTGCGATTGAAACTTCGTGGCCCATGCGCAGAAGTCAGTATTTTGTGGAAGAGCCACACTCAGGAGGCCAAAGAGCCGCGAGTGGCTCGCGAGCCGCAGTTTGCCAACCACTGCCCCAGGGAGACCATCTTCCTTCAGTGGGAGGACCCTGCCTTTGCCTGACCTGTCTCTGCACTCACACCTCCTGCAGGCCTGCACCCCCTGCAGACAGCACCAGTCGCCTGGAGGGGGCGCTGAGCAGGCCGGCCAGCCCCTGCCTGGGACAGGTGGCACCCAAACCGCCAAGCTGCTTCCCTGCCTCTCCAGTGAAAGTAAATCTGCAGCTTTTCCTCATTTAAATAAACAAATCCCGTCACCCCACGGGGAGCGCCCAGCCGGGAGAGCGTGGTGTCCGGAGGGTCAGACAGTGTCTTTTGAGATAAATATTGGCATTTACAATCGTAGGAGTTATTTTATTTTTTTCAAAATTTATTTCAAAAATTTTTAAACCTATGGACAGGTTAAAGCAGGGGTGGGGAGCCTTGTTTCTGCCCAGGGCCATGGGATGTGCGTGACATCACTCGCAGGCCATGCGAAGTCATCAGCTTGACATTAGCCGGCTACAGGTGGTCAGACTCTAACTCCCCCCCATAAGGCCTTGGCAGGGCCAGACCAAAGGGCTCCTCAGGCCTCACGCGGCCGACGTCCCCACCCCCGCGTTAAGGAATAGCACAGTGGAACACAGTGTGTGCCTGTGTGTACATCTGTGTCACAGATTTACCAGCTGTGAACATTTTGTCCAATTTCTCTCTCCCTTTATACTTTTTTTATTAATTTGAGCCACATGTAAGTCAATTGCAGATATCATGATACCGCCTCAGGATAAAGGGATTTTCCTATTTAACCGTAACATCATTAGTGAAGGCAATTAACGAAATCAGCTAAAGAAATTAAGTAAATCCATACTATCATCTATGAGAAGTTCATATTCAAATTACCCCAATTACCCCCAAATGTTTTATTTTTGAAATGCTTTTGAACGAGAATTCTTAGAAAACATTTATGCAGAGGATGACTGTTCTCCTAGAAAATATTTCTATGCTGGTCGTGTAGAGGAGCTTTTATACTCATGTTTAATTTAAATCGTGCATAACGTTGCATTAATATGAATCTGCGTGCGTGTGTGTGTGTGTGTGTGTGTGTGCCTGAGAGAGAGATCGGGAATGTTAGGCACGTGTGCGTTTAACAGGAAGCGTAACGGAGATCTTGTTTCTAGTAAATGGTTTGTGAAAAGGCACCTGCCTGTTTTTTCTTTTCTGCTTGTGGCTTATGTTTTCTGATGTGTCCAAATCGCTGCATATTTCAGTACCACGTGAGGTGGGATGTTTTAAAAATCGGGGCGGACACATGTACGGCCTTTAACACGTTTAGTTTGGTGGGAGCTGAGAGCAGAGCTTACCTTCCAGAGGTGGGCTGAGTCTGTAATTATACCTCCGTCTCCATGAGGATGCTAGAGCCCACCTACCTCCTGCCCTTGCATCGGACACGATGTGCAATCTGCTGAAAGTGGTTCTTAGTTTTAATTCTTACGTGAGTGTTTTTATAGTACGAGCCGCTGAGGCTAACCATCACGCGTTATGCGGGGGCGCCTGTTACACAGCCTGATGCATGAGAGCTGGTAGCAGTGCCTTCATCAACCAACTGTTAGGGCTCAGCTGCCCCCGTTCCCTTCGTGCCCCAAACGTTCCCTCATGGCTCCACATGTGCGGCGCTGTCACCACTTTCCTCTATGACAGCGGTCGGCAAACAGTGGCTCTCGAGCCACATGCGGCTCTTTGGCCCCTTGAGTGTGGCTCTTCCACAAAATACCGACTTCTGCGCATGGGCCACGAAGTTTCAATCACACTGTACATGTGCGCCCGCTCGTGGCATTTTGTGGAAGAGCCACACTCAAGGGGCCAGAGAGCCGCATGTGGCTCGCCAGCCGCGGTTTGCCGACCACGGCTCTAGGAGGCTCTGTCGTAGCGTGTTACGTGCGCTCTTCCTCCCTGTACTCTCTGCAGCTAGAAATGGGCCGTAGCACCTATCAGACTTGACACAGAATGTTACCCAGACACGAGTGAAGTTTTACAGAAAGAAGCCTAAAGGAACGTGTCGGCGAGGAAAAGACTCGGCCTCCTGGTAGCTCAGCCCCTCGCTGCCAGCCGAGGCGGGCGCCTGTGACTTGGCGCTGTGAGGAGCGAGTGAGGTTCCCCGGGGCAGGGGCAAGGCAGTCACTGCCGTAAGCCTTCGCGGAGAGACAGGCGTGCCCTGGGGACACGTTTCATCACAGAACGACGGTGACATCTGTGCCTGGTGACAGACGCCCCAGGTAGGAGCTGAAGGACGCGGCCGTGTCGGTGCTATTTCACCTCTCGCCGGGATCCAGGCTTCAGAGGAGAGACCACGGGAGATCAGGAAACCTGGTGCATAGACACCGTCAGCCTCCAGCGGTTTGAGACACACAGTGTGGCCGCGGCCGGCTGTCCTCACCGTGTCGGAGCGCCGTCCGGGGCGGGTGCCGTGGAGCTGGCCTGGCGGTGGCTCCCGCGGCCTTGCCCACACGCGGAGCTGAGGCGCGTGCCGGGCCCTGGGGGGCGTTGGCACAGGCGTGTTCTTCTGAGTGTTAATTACAGGGTCACTTTCCTGTTTTCACCCCATTTTGACTCAGATGTTGTTTCAAGTCTGAGGCTCTGTCATCCATGTGCGCACATGCCAGTCGCCCGTTCTGTCCCACTTCCCGCCACGGCCATGGCCGCCTTCTTCCCCTGAGAAGCCGCACGCGCTCCTGCCAGGGTCGCCAGTCGTCGCCTGGCTCTGTCCCGGCCATCGCTGCAGCACGGGGCATGTGGCCAGCTCTTCCCCGCATGCCCTTTCTGAGGTCAGGGCACCCCCTCTCTGACATCACAGTGCCCCTCTGACATCGGGCACCCCTCTCTGACGTCAGGGCACCCCCTCTCTGACATCACAGCACCCCTCTCTGACGTCGGGGCACCCCCTCTCTGACATCACAGTAACCCTCTCTGACGTCGGGGCACCCCCTCTCTGACATCACAGTAACCCTCTCTGACATCGGGGCACCCCCTCTCTGACGTCACAGCACCCCTCTCTGACGTCACGGCTCCCGCCTGCTTTCCTCCCGCTCCTGCCTGCAGAGGTTCCCTGGCCTGTTCTGAAAATGAGAGGATTCTTGAGGTTCATCCTCAGCCCCTCCCCGTCTCTGTCTGTCAGCGGCCTCCCTCCCGTCTACACGGCTGTCCCTGACTCTGTCCTGACAGCTCCAAGCTCCTGCCTCGGCCTCGCCTTCGGTCCCGGTTCCAGCACAGGCACAGCCAGGCGGTTCCATTAGCGGCTCAGATGTCCCGAGGGCAGTGGACACAGATCCAGCCTTTGATTCTCTCTCCTGAAGCCCTTTTCCCGACTCCTACCCTGTTAGTAAAGGAGCCGCTTCTACCCGTTACTCAAGTGAAACACCTGGGAGCACTCCTGACCCCCCCCTCTTCGTCCCCCACATCTGATCCGTCTGTGAGAGCCATTGACCCGCCTCCCGCAGGTCCCCCTCGATCTCTCCAGCTCCAGAGCCTTCCCCGTGGCCTGGCCACGCAGTGGCCTCTTCCCGGGTCCCCGCCTCATCTCCCCCTGCTTCCAGCCCCTTCCGCGTGCTGCGGGGGCAGAAGCTTGGAGACGTGTGCACTGCATCCGTCACTTGAGGTTCTTCAGTAGCTTCCCCTTTCACTCAAATTCCCACCTCCAGCCGTTGACGAGGCCACATGTGTGGCAGCAGCTGGCTGCCTTCACTTGTCCAGAGTGCCTGTCCTGTGCGCTGTGCCTGGCCTCCCAACCTCCCAGCCTCCTGGCCTCCCAGCCCCCAGCCTCCCAGCTTCAGCCCCCCAGCCCCCCAGCCTCCCCAGCCCCCCAGCCTCCCGTCCTCCCAGCCTCCCAGCCCCCCAGCCTCCTCAGCCCCCCCGGCCTCCCGTCCTCCCAGCCCCCAGCCTCGGCCTCCTGAGCGGAGATGCTTCCCGCCTTCACGTTGCTGCTCCCTCACCTGCTCTCTGTGCCAGCCTCTCGGGACCACTGCCTCTTTCTCGTCTGTCAGGTGGGCCTCCCTGAGCGTTTTGTCTACGTTCGTCTCTGCTTTAGGGTGTTTTTTTTTCGTCCTCACCTGAGGTTAGGCTTTTATTGACTTTAGAGAGAGAGGAAGGGATAAAGAAAGAAAAACATCAATCGGTTGCCTCCCATAGGCACCTGGACTGGGGATCGAACCCGCAACCTCCTGGTGTACAGGACGATGCTCCAACCAACTGAGCCTCCGGCCGGGCTCCTCTTCAGGGTTAAAAAAAGTGGTCATTATTTATTTTCTTGTTTATTTCCTTCTTCCCCTTTCTCACCTCTGAACACCCAGCATCTGATCATGAGGACTCGGTAAACATCTGTTGGATCAATGAACGTGACAAAGATAGTGTAGGAAGGTGCATCTAGTCGCTAATGCAGAGATGTGGATAACTTCACCAAAGGAGTTAGATGCTTTAACGTAGGGTTGACATGAAGATACTAAAATAAGCTGCGAGTCTGGACGTTCCCAACAATTAACCCACCATCGTCAATAAAACTCTCCTAAGCGTCTGAACGTCAGTATTCGCTCTTCACGCAGAACGTGGACATGTCCGTGGTGCCGATTCAGCACCCACTCAAGTGCCAGAGTTCTGCTTTGTTTTGTTTAATAAAAATTTTCATATGCGGTTGAAGCAAACACTAAGGTTTTTATATTTCAAATTGCTGATCCTAAGCTTTGCTGAGTCCAAAGAACAAAAGTAAATGAGTGAAGTTCCCTCTAAATAAACAGTATTTTAAAATTAAGCAGAAACTGTACATGACCAAATAAGTTAGTAATCTTAAGATGCTCTTGCAATCGACGGAATTGCCTGGCCACGTTCAGTCTCTCTCAGATTTATTGTTGTTGTGTTCAATGCTCGCTTGGCATCCACAGCATCCTGGCACAGGGAGCTAATGGGCCTGGCGTGGATGTCAGGGTGTGGGAGCCAGAGGCGGCTGCCTCCTGTCCACCCTCCGTCCCTGTCTCCATGCTGGCCTCGCGTGATCCTGCCTCGTTACTCCATTTCCCTGCCGCTGCTATGCCTAGATTTTCTCATACCCCAGCTCTAGATTTTGTGTGTGTGTGGATGCTTTTAATCTGGTGATAGTGTCATTTTAGAGCCTATAGAATCCAAAGGTAGGACTGTTTTTGTACACAAACACGCACCTTGAATTGCACATGATACTTGTCTTTTGAGTTCTGGTCTCAAAGAGTCTGGACTCATCCATGCAGCGGCAGAATTCTGTTCAAGCACTTTACATTTTAGCTCAGGTGGTGCAGAGGTGACGGTGAACACATACACATCCAGATGATTCAAATAATGAAAGAAAATGGAAAGCTACCTTCTGGAATTCTTAATACTGCATTGTTCCACTCACTGTGTGATGTGGATGTGGGTTTCTTTTAGGTGTGTTTTGTATTCCTAGAAAATCAGCCTCAATACGAGAACCTTGCTAAAGGCTTTTAAAAAGCTTAAATAGCTTGTTCCCTTATTTATACTTCCTTCGCCACCTTTCACATTTTCACCTTTTAAAGGCACACATTTCTAAAGATGCTATTCTTACTGTCTTTCTCTTTCCCTCATCTCCTATCACCTATTAACCCATACAGCCGACGAAAATGTCAAATTCCAACTTTCAACTACCCATTCCATGGTACCAGTTGGGCATCCTGCTAGCCCTTTGAGCAAAACAGATTGTAATTTTCCCCTCCAATTTTTTGCCCTGTTCCAGCTTCCTCCTAGTCCTGCTTGTCTGAGACTTCGTTTCTACCTCCTGATTTTATCCTCCTCACCTTTTGGGTCAGTCACTGTCTAGGCAACTGCTCTTCTGTTCATAGCTGCCACCTCCCCTCTCCACACCGAGCCCTGACATCATAAACTAACTGCTTCCCTTCACTCTCTTCCTGCCCTAAAGCCAGTAAATACAATAGAAGGTTCTCTATAAGCAGGTAACACGCTCTGTGATTCACATCATAGAGGCTGAGTGGCGGGCGGAATAGAAATCCCCACCTCCAGGCAGAATGGACGCCGTGTAAAGCTTCATCCGGCAACGCACGGAAGTTACAGCTGCTGACTCCATACGTGCATGTCATTCTCGCACTGAAAAATTTAGGTTCACACACATCGCATTTTGAGGCCATAACACAAATACATTATAAATGGAAAAATATACCTTTAAAAAAACAATAAATTTAAAAGTTAAAACCACACATAGTACAAGGAGGGAATAAAAATAGGTATTAAAAATACTTAGAACTAACGGGTAGCTACATTTCAAAACCTGTGAGATAGGGGTCAAGCAGTAATTAGAGGGGGAGTTACTAGAACATAAAAAGACATCTTAGAAATTTTTAAAAAGGCTTCATGTTGATGAGCTAAACATTCAGTTGAAGACACGAGGGCCAGGGCCGCAAAACACACGCATGAAAAAAGAAGGGAAGAAAGCAATAAAACTCAGAGCAAAGAGTCCTGACACAGAAAACAGCAAGGAGGCCAACCAAGTAAAAAGGTAGCTGTAACAAAATTTACAAGCTTCTGGCGAGATTCGTCAAGTATCAAAAAGCCCAACAGAAATAAATAAGACTAATACTCAACGGAGGTTAAAAGGCAGTGAGAGAAGCACGACACATCCCAGAGTGACTGCGGTAAGAAAGATGCAGAACTTCTCTATTTTTGTGAGAACGAAGAGCCAGTGGAACGCACAGGTGGGAGTATGACTCTGTCAGCTGCTTTCAAAGCTGTTGGGCAGTCTGGGCTGCAGGCGAGCGCGAGCCCACGGCCCGCCCAGTGTTCTCCGAGGCCACACGCTCACCACGGTGTACGAACCGTATTCACGGTGGCTTCTGCATCTCAGCTTCAAGCCTAGCTGAGTGAAAACACTTGTAAAAGTAGAATGAGAACTACATTCATGTCATGGCACTACCTTACTCCGTCTAGGCAGTGGGAGACCGCACAAATGAGGAGTAAACAGCTGCTAAATCACAACCAGGATGACTTGTATCCATAATGCTGAAGAAAAGAAACCAGGCACACACTACCCCTGACTCCATGCACGTAGACGTCAAGTACAGGCAAACCTAATCTCCAGTGCTCACCGCCAGAATGGCCCCCTCTGGGAGGAGCATTTTTCTGGGTCGCATGCCTCCGTTTACGTGGCGGTTACACCGGGACATACACATGTGAAACTTCATCACACTTCAGATGATAGCAGATTCCTATGTGTATGGTATTTCTCTATTAAGATTTTCCAAAAAAAAGTGCTGAAAACGTAAGATACAAAGGGTAAGAATATTGTGAATAATTTTATACTAATAGCTGGATAGTTCTTATTGTATGGAAACAGTTTTAGAATAGTGTGTTACCAAAGCTGACTCAAGAACAAAAAGCGGTCGAATGATTCCATAAACCTAAGAGAGTGTAATAAATGTTGAAAGCCACCCCACAATGAAAATACCAGAGCGTACGCATAATTCCAAAGCGGTGCCAGGAAATACAGAGCGTGAACACTCCAGTTCATTTAACGAGTCCAGTATAATCCCGATATCAAAACCAGACAAGGATGGTAAAAGAAACATTTAGTCAGTTTGACTCATGATTTTACATTTTAAAATTTTAAACAAAATATTAACAAATGTAAATTCACTATGTTAAGCCCTGGCTGGTTTGGCTCAGTGGATAGAGCGTCAGCCTGCGGACTAGAGGGTCCTGAGTTCTATTCCGGTCAGGGACCATGTCCGGGTTGCGGGCTCAGTCCTCAGCCTGGGGCGTGCAGAAGGCAGCCGATCAATGATTCTCTCTCACCATTGATGTTTCTGTTTCTCTTTCCTTCTCCCTTCCTCTCTGAAATTGATAAAAACACATTTAAAAAAAATAAAAATATAAAAAACAAATTCACTATGTTAAAAAAAGATGTCAGCCCTAGCCGGTTTGGCTCACTGGATAGAGCGTCGGCCTGGGGACTGAAGGGTCCCAGGTTCGATTCTGGTCAAGGGCATGTACCTTGGTTGCGGGCACATCCCCTGTAGGGGGTGTGCAGGAGGCAGCTGATTGATGCTTCTCTCTCATCAATGTTTCTAACTCTCTCTCCCTCTCCCTTCCTCTCTGTAAAAAGTCAATAAAATATATTTTTAAAAAAGGATGTCATACTCTGATTAAAATGGTTTTAAATGTAGATTATAAAAATGTAGATTAATTTGTGTCCCATTCATTTATTCACTCAGTAGTTATTGAGTTCCAACCCCGTGAGAGGCATTGGACATAGGTGGGCACTGGACCCACAATGGCAAACACACAGATACTATTTCACGTTTCTCTTGGCAAAGAACCAACCTTCAAAATCAGATGTGCCCTCCAGCAGCGAATCAGTTACACGCATCGCGAGTGAGATGGGGAGGGCCTGCGCCTGCTGACACGGGTGGTAGGGAGTCAGCCAGAATCCCAGGGTGCCTTTACAGGAAGTACTGAGCTAGCACCGGCTTCTGGAGAACTTCCACAAAGCACAGGCTCGTCTTCACAGATTCCGTGTGAAACGCGGGGTCTATAAGTCGCCCTTCTCTCAGCACGTCCCTCCTCGTCTGTGCTTGGAGCGGTTCTCGGGGCGCAGAGCCCTGCCGGGGCGGCCCCACACTCTCAGGCTGCATTTTCTATGGAAACTGCTTGCTCTGTCAGACATGAAGAATGACCCTGGGCAGTATTTTCAGGTCAATATATCCATCTTTTGGGACAATCTGAGCCGGGACTAGAAGGTCTTAGCTGACTGTGATGTAGAACGTAGGTATGTCTGGTGGCGGCAATCTGGTTCCCCCCAGTAAGTTTTTCCGAAAACTCTTACTCGTGGGTACACTTGTGAGAAGCCCAATCCACTCGATTCTGTGTGGTTCATAGAGTCCTTCGGTGTGTGCTGGGGCGTGTGCTGGGCTGGGGTGTGTGCTGGGCTGGGGCGTGTGCTGGGGCGTGTGCTGTGCTGGGGTGTGTGCTGGGGCGTGTGCTGTGCTAGGGCGTGTGCTGGGCGTGTGCTGGGGCATGTGCTGTGCTGGGGCGTGTGCTGGGCTGGGGTGTGTGCTGGGCTGGGGCGGGAGAGAGACAGGAGACGGGCTCCTTCCGTGACAGGGGCCTCGGATGGAGCGGGGGCGAAGCGTGGGCTGTGATGGAGTGAGCTCTGCGCGGAGAGTGTACGTGAGGATGAGAGCCCCAAGGAGGCAGCAGAGCCGGCCAGAGTGGCCCCGGGGCCCAGGGGAGTCGCAGGAAGTGGGAGACACAGGGGAGAGCCAACCCGAGGGAGCAGGTCCTTCTTATAAAGGTGGCCGAGTTCATGCCGCCGGATCCTAGGCTTGCTGGAACGTTCTGTGAGTCGCAGGCAAAGGACACTCCCTCTCTCTGGGCCTCACTCTCCTGGTCTCTGGTGAGGACACGGAAGTAAATGAACTCGCTCGCTCACCCCTGTCGTTCTAAAAGCCCACATGCTCTGTAGACGCTTGGACTGGGACCTCTGAGAGCATGAGCAATAGCAGGGGCATTTTGTTCTGGGTTTGTTTCTTTAAAGATATTTTTGGAAGGTGAATGAGGAATAATTTAAAAAACCCAAGTAAGTTCAGGCAAATCAAGGGCTGAAAGAACCCGCCCACTTAGACACGGACACACGGTGTACCTGCCCAGGGTGCCTCCTCACAGGTACAGCCGGGGAGACACCTGTGTCCCTAGAGCCAACCGCAGCTCTGGGGGAACAGAGCGAGCCCCCAGGGTCAGGGGGGTTGTGTAGGGAGCAGGTGGGGTTTGGAAGAACGTGAGGGAGGCGGGGAGTGGAGCCTGAGTGTCAGGAGACAGCTGTTCAGGCGGGAGGGATGGAAGGGAGAAGGTGCCAGCATGGTAGGGAGGAGGCGGGCTGAGAGAGCCCTGGGGTGGCAGGGCTGAGGGAGGGGATGGTGGCGATGAGAGTGGTGCAGGGCCAGGTGACTGGGGCACACGCCGGGGAGCTGAGGCTGCTGGAATGAGAGGAGCCCTTTCAGAGGATGAGATGCGAAAGGCCAGAACGGGAAGGGCTCCTTTAGCCAAGGGTGGCTGGAAGGCAGATCGGGAACGTGAACTCGAAAGGAGGACAGCCAGACTCCCCGAGCTTGTGTCTAGAAAGGCGGGAGGAAGCGGCGAGCAGGTCCCACGCATGCCCACGTGGGGTGTTGTGGGCGAATCATGATGTCAGGGGTCGCAGTGGCTACACGACGGGTCAGGCAGAGCCCTCGCAGACCTGGGAGCTTCCCATGCGTTCAGAGACAACCCGTGTTCCTGCCGTGACGCTGCCCTGACGTGTGATGCGTGTAAGAACATCGGAAGGAACCTTCGGACAGGATCAGCTACCTTTCCTCCCGGTCCTCTCTCGGCACCTGTGACAGGTGGTGCCGGGACTCGTGAGGATTTAAAAACCTTGCTTTTAGGGCAGAAGTTACGCACGTAAGGACACATGTCTAGTGGATTCTAGTTTTTCTCTCACTCACAGAGCTTTCTCCGGGCGTTTGGTGGGACTGCAGCATGTGGCAGCTCTCGCACGGGCTCTCTGTGGCCGGTGGTGCCGGGACACACAGCCTCGTTTCTACTCCCTCTTTCCTCCAAACACATATTCCCGACGTTCACCAGCCACAGCGCCGCGTTTTGCCAATGCTGAGACAGGAGGGAAGCTTTTTTTTTAAAAAAAAGTTTTTATTTATTTCAGAGAGGCAGGGAGAGGGAGAGAGAATCATCAATGATGAGAGAGACTCATGGATGGGCTGCCTCCTGCACGCCCCCCACTGGGATCGAGCCCGCAGCCCTGGCCTGTGCCCTGACCGGGAATCGAACCCTGACCTCCTGGCTCATCCGTCGACACTCAACCACGGAGCCACGCCGGCCGGCAGGTTTCAAGTGTTTAAGGTGGAAACAGTCAATAGGTGGTTAGAATAAGTAAGTGATGATGACGATAGCGCCCGAGTCGGTGTGAGGCGACCCTTTAGAGATTTCCCTTTTCCCTTGGATTGATGTTTACGAGACTCGTTATTTAAACTCCGAATCCCCCACTCCCCGTTTCTGACTTTCTCGAATGTTATGAACGTTTATAAAACAGTCGGTATAGGGAGTAACTGGAACCTGCGATGAGTCATAAATCCCTTCGGCCTAGGAGCGAGCCAGCGCTGCTGCGAAGGGGGCGGGCGGCGAGCCTGTCCTGATCCAGGGGAGAGCGCGTCTCGGTGACTTTCCGTTTCCGCCCGACTGCGCGTGGAGCTGGCCTGTAGCTCCAGCCTCGTGGATTCCCTGAGGCCGCTGTGTGGGGTGGGGAGAGGGCGCAGGCGGTGTGGGTGCGTCTGAGGGCGGCCCCGCAGGAGTGAAGGCGATGGGTGTCCCTCATGGCAGGCGGCCCCCCAGACGCGCTGTAGGAGCGGATCCACACACTTCCTGTGGCCTGGAGACCAACAGGCAGCGGACCCACCACATTAGCCGAGACTATCCAGATGCAGTTGTCTCCCCTGAGAGCCCGGGGCCTGTGGGGGGACCAGCGAGGGGCCTGGGGCCTGTGGGGGGACAGAGAGGGGCCTGAGAGAGACCCCAGCTATAAGGAAATATTAGTGCTTTCAGTTCGTCTCATCCATTTTCTTCTCTGTTGAGGGCTTTATTTTTACATAAGTTCAGAATTGCTTGGAAAATGACGGAACTGAATTAGTAAAGTGCCTACAGTGGTAGGCGTTTGTGGGAAGCTGTGGGTTTACTGTTTTCACTCACATGTAGAGTCCACTTGCTTGCCAACAGGCTCCTGCCAGGTAAGGGGGGTGCGGACCTTAAACGTGTGCCTCACGTGTAATGCACACTCTCGCCCTGGAGCAGTGGTGCTGCTGTCGGCCGAGCACAGCTTTCTTCCTCCCACACCCCAGCCCTGTCACCAGCTGGTGATATTCCTCGTCCTATTAATGTTTTTAATCCTCACCTGAGGACATTTTTCTTACTGAGTTTTAGAGAGGGTGAAAGGGAGGGAGGAAGAGAGGAGAGGGGAAGGGCGAGAGAGAGAGACATCGAAGTGAGAGAGTTACATTGGTTGCTTCCTGCACGCACCCCCAATGGGATGGGGGCGGGGGAGGGAGTGAACCTGGAACTGGGGTACGTGCCCTTGATGAGGAACTGAACCCGTGACTCTGGTCCACGGGCCACCATCTAACCACTGAGCCAAACCAGCCAGGGCGCGTCATTAATTTTAAAGGTTCAGTTAATAAACAACGTGTCCCCTTATTTATTGTCATAACATCTAGAATGGTGGCTTCTAGTTTAAAGAGCTTTTAATATGCTTCAACGTCCCCATAAAAGAGTGAGAACTAATCCTCGACAAGCAGCGCCGTTGCCCCAGGCAGTTTATGGGGATTCCTTTCTGTCCCGCCATCACCTGCCAAGTGGTGACGAGGGCGGCCGGGGCTGTGACGCGGGCGCTGCGAGGCAGGCCCGTCCACGCGCCTCCGTGTGGCTCTCCGCCGCTCCTCGCTCCACTCCAGGAGGCCAGCTCGACTCCTTCACTCACAGGGAAGGACACTGAGACGCAGGCCATTGGAGGGTCTGCCACACGACCGAGTGACGGAGCCTGGAGAGCAGGGCTTGGAGGAAGTTCCCAAGCTGCTTTCCCTGAGACGTGGGGGCGTTCGGAGCGGCTGTCCACAGCATGGCTCTACCACGTCCGGAGTCAGGGGAGCTGGCCGGCTCTGCGTGGGGAGCCGTGGCCCACGGTTGGGATTCGTGACGTTGCAGGGGCGAGGGGGGTGGAGTGGCTGCCGAGGGCTGTGGGACATTCTGGAAAAACGGCTCTGTACCTTCACGCTGTGATGCCCCGAGCCTAGAGCGATGGCAGATAAGAAAACTAGATAGACAAATGGTCATGTTCAAAACCGCTCTCCACCTTTGAGATTCAGAAACCAAAGTGACCAGCCACATGGTTGTCAGGGCTGAAGCAGGGTCTGCTGGACTCTTCCAGAAACAAGCAGTGGTCACGGTGAGTCACCGCGGACAAAGGCAGACCCTCTCCCCCAGGCAGGGCCCGGGGGGCTCCGTGGAGACTGGAGGGAACATTCTCTCCATCAGCCCCTGAGGCTGGGCCTCCAGCCGGGGAGCGAAGAGCGAGAGGTGTAAGGAGAGAGGCACAGTTTGGGGGCTCAGCCCTGGATGTGCCCCCTGCCACTCCGTGATACCCTCACAGGTCTGACGCCCTGCGAGGCCGGCCAATAGCACAGCTACTGGAAAGGGGGAACGAGCACACAGACCACAATCTTTCACTACCAACGGCTTCACAACCAAGATTCCAAAACACGTGAATGAATCTAATGCTGGCCAAACAGCAAACAAACCAACAAAACCTGCCCGACCTGTGTGGCTCAGTGGTTGGGCATTGACCTAGGATCCCGGAGGTCAAGGTTCGATTCCCAGTCAGGCCCAGGTTGCGGGCTTGATTCCCAGTGAGGGGCATGCAGGAGGCAGCTGATCCATGATTCCCTCTCATCATCGATGTTTCTGTCTCTCCTTCTCCCTTTCTCTCTGAAATCAATAAAAATATATTTACGATTAGAAATTGTTAAAAATGAGAAATATTTATTGAAATAAAAGCTTTGACAGGTAGGATTAACTCTAGCCAGGACAGCAGTGAAGAGAAAAATCAGTGGTTTGTTAAGTGTTAGATGGGGACGTAGAGGAAACTAATTTTTAAAAGATGCCTGACAAGCAGTTACGGCGCCTGGAGGACAGGCGGGAAGACCCCAGTCTACGCCGATGGCATTCGGTGGAAGGTAACGGAGAGTGTGTGCGACACGTCAACTGAAGAAATGCCTGAACGTCTTCAGGAGAAACTCACCTGAGCTCTCAGGTTGCAGTGGTCCTGTCCGTGTCGAGTTGGACAAATCCACATAAACACGTGGTTACAGCCATGGCACTGGAGCTGCAGGACAGCGAGGGCAGGAGAAGGACTTGCCATGGACGAGGCGCCTTTGGGGAGCCACTCCTCCCCTGTGGCCCTGGTCCCAGGTCCGGGCCTGGGAGCCGGAGGTGCAGGTGGCCAGGAGCCGTGCCTTCCCCGTTAGCGGGTCCCATGCCAGTCCCGGCATCTCCTAGCCCACAGCTCTGCGCAGCTCTAAGGAGCCGTCTTTCAAAAAGGCCCTAAAACGCAAGTGGAAATCCACCTGCCCACAGAGTCTAGAAACTGTTAAAACCCAGGGGGGGGGGGGCAGGTGGCACCCTCCTTGGCTGTGATGGTCACAGCCTGCATGTTGGGGGCAGGCCACCTAATTCATCCATAAATAAGGACAGTCCCTCTCGTATTTACTCCCACAGTTTGTTACATGTGAGCTTCAGGCATGCGAGTTCTTTATAGGCTGTAAAGCATAGAATCATAGGAGATGGTTCTTAATTTAGTACAGAAATCGGGGGAAGCTATGGTTCCTGGCCTCTGAGAGCTTATGCATTAGACTTAGAACAAACAAAACCACCAAGAAATTAAAACTGTTTGCAAAGCTACTTATAACCATAAGCATAGATTCTTGTTGGTGTACACCAGGTGCGGGGGGGGGGGGGGGGGAGCAGGGTAGGTTTAATGCTATAAACACACACACACAAACCAAGTACCATGAAGGGCCGATGTGTTCCCCTTGCTGTTAGGAAAATTTTCAAGCGCCACTTAGATTTCCGCATTGTTAACATTTAGCCACGTTTGCTGTATCGGTAGGTGACTCCTCTTTTGTGGTCTCTTGATAGTTAATGACAAACATCATTTCCTTTTACACCAAAGAATTCAGCGCGCCTCTCCTCACAAAAGGGACGTGCCTGCATGACCACAGCACCGTGATCAGACCTAACCAGCCGACAGGATTTCCCCGACGCCACCTAATAACTCCCTGGTGCTCAGATCCCCTCCGTTTCCTTAAACACCTTTATAGCTGTTCTCTCCCCAGATCAGAATCACGCCTTCTGGTC
This sequence comes from Myotis daubentonii, assembly GCF_963259705.1. NCBI lineage: Eukaryota > Metazoa > Chordata > Mammalia > Chiroptera > Vespertilionidae > Myotis > Myotis daubentonii. Next base: position 94,602,555 of record NC_081847.1, read on the forward strand.
CAGCCAGCAGAGGTGAGCGTCGACCTATGAACCCGGAGGTCATGGTTCGATTCCCCGTCAGGGCACATGTCCGGGCTGCTGGCTCGGTCCCAGTGGGGGGCGTGCAGGAGGCAGCCGATGCATGATTCTCTCTCACATTGATTTTTTCTCTCTCCCTCTCCCTCTCCCTTCCTCTCTGAAATCAGTAAAAAAATATTTTTAAAGAAATCCCACATTCTATTCACACACATATTTATTAGTTAAGTCTTTTTGGTCTCTTTCATCTGAGAACAGTCCTTCTACTCCCCTCTTTCCCTCCTCTCCCCCCCACACACATAACCTGGACTTTTGGAAGATAACAGGCTAGGGATATGCTTGATTTGTGTGGAAGAATAGTCTGGATTTGTGTAATTCTTTTTTTTTTTCAAAGTGCTAGGTGTTCCTCTAATAGTGCTTTTCCTGAACAGGCGTGATGAGTTGCAGGGTCCACTGATGTACGGACACGTCCTGTTGCATCACACCCAGGCCCTCCGGTCAGGCCCTGCCATGATTAATCATGAACGGAATAGCCGGGCTCGTTTACCTGCGGCTCCGACTTCCGTGCAGACCATCTCTCTCTGCAGCTCTCAGAGGCTGCACACGGCCCCTCAGAAAGCCTCTCGGAGTGGCTCTGCGCCCATTCGTCCTCGTCCTCGGTCCTGCTCCGTGGCATCGCACATCGCGGATTTGTCATCCGTCACCCTCCTCCGCCAGCGCTCCATGGAGGACAGCCCCCTCAGCACTTGGCCCGCACCCGCTTCCTCCTGAAAAGGCTCGGCCTCTGTTCCCTTCAGTTACCAATTTCGAGAACAAGAAATTCATGGAGTAGTCGCTTCCAATGGGGGCAACCCAGATTTCTTTTCTGTTTCTGTTTTTGAGGGTTACTATGGATTCATCGATTTTTCTTTTATACTCAGTGTTGTTCTTGTTTTAAAGCAATTTACAAGTACCAAGTATTATTATTTTTTTAATTTGTCGAGGCTAAATGTGAAGCCTGAGTCCTAATGGAGTATAGATTGAATGGGGGGGAGGGGGAGGGGTAGTCAGAATAATGTTTTCTTTTAAGCGTGTGTGATTAAAGCTCCCAGTCATTTTTTTTTTAATTTATGGGATGCTCTTTCCTGAACGCCTCTGAGTACCTTAACCAGAGTCTCGCTGAACACAAGGGTGTCAAAAAGGCACATTCAAATTGTTCGCAAAATCAATCAAAAATAATGAGGTGCGAGGAGAAAGTTGTATCCTTGATAATTACATCTATCAGTATCAGAAAACAAAAGCGAACAATCAGGAAGTGACAACCGCACTCCCAAGCAGCACATTAAAAAAGGCTAATGAAAAAAAGCCTCTTTTAAAAATTGTACCAAATTAGCATTTCAAGTCAATTGACAACTTAAGCGCTGGTGAAGGCCAATCGGGCCCACACAATGGAAGTTCTGTCTCTGCTCTTATCTGCTTTTGAAAGGAGTGGCTCCCTTGACTTTCCTGTTGTCTCCTATGTAAATGGGGCGATTGTCCTGGGGAAGTGGCAGTCCCCCTGTACCTCACAGGCCGTCACCCCGGGGCACTTACTGGCTTAATTGGCGGTTCCCTGTGTTAGGGGTTGACCTGGAGGAAGGGGAGCAGGTGGGGCAAGGTGTCCAGAGCGCTCCTCCCAGCGTTCTTCCCGTTCTGCCCGGAAAGGGGTTAGTATCTCTGCCACCTCAGACAAGGGGTCCTGCGTGTAGCGTGTGGACCCGTGGGTGGGAGTAGCAGGAGAGCCGCTTGAAGCCTAGAATCAGGGAGCATTCCTTCCTAAATCCAGGGCTGGAGTGGACTCGCCTCCAAGAGAATGAGCTCCCCAAGGCCCCCTGTTCAGAGGTTACGATCGCTTTACTCAGAGACGGGGTGCCAGCGGGCAGGGCTCTTCACGTTCCCCTAAGTCTACAAAAAGGGGTGCGTGAAAGGTCACTTAAACTTCCTTTTTATAAATGAGGGTAAAACTGAATTTTATGCCATGGCTTTCAACGGAAAACCTCAGCACATCCCGACTGGCACATCCCCGTTTTGTCTTTGGGAAAGGAGATGCGTGAGGAAGTCAGGTTCAACGCACAGCGTTGTTAAGGCCCTGGTGCCTCGTTTTGGGTCACATTAATCTTCATTTCATCTAGCGCCAAGTTTAGCAGCTTGTATATAAGACTATGACTTTGTTACAAAGAAAAGGAAGCAATATTTTGTGAATATAAGAAGCATTCAAACCCGTAAAGAACTTTGGTGAGTTTATTCGAGCCAAACTGTCGACAGTTGCCAGGAAGCAGAATCTCAACGGATGGGGACGATGCTCCTAGAATGGCAGGTTCATACATTACAGACAGAGGAGGAGGCAGTAGGTGGGCTGAGTGAAACCCACTGGTGACAGATTAGGGAGGCGGGAGCCGGCCAAGGGGGCGGGGGAGGGGAGACCCCTGGGGTTGGATAAAACGTAAAATGATGGACACGTACAGTGGGGCCTTGACTTACGAGTGTCCCGACTAACGAGTTTTTCAAGATCCGAGCCGTCTCTCGGCCGATTTTTTGCTTTGAGTTGCGAGCTAAAATTCGGGTGACGAGCCAGCTTCAGATACCCCACCGCTAGTTGGCGCCGCGAACGTCACAGTGACGCCACCACATCGGCCCAGCATCACGTGTCTCACTCGTTCACTTTCTGATTTGACAGACGAGTAATTTGAGTTACGAGCTCCGTCACGGAACGAATTAAACTCGAAGTCAAGGCCCGACTGTACTTCTCTCACTTAGGTGGGTGCAGGAGAGTTAACAGTCAACAGTTAACTCAGTGACATTGAGGGGAAAAGGAATATTTCTTTGACATCCCAAGATACGTTATCATCAATGCAAAAAGACAACAGGGTCAGTTAAGGTCATGATGGGCCTTCGTCGAGGAAGATACCGGCCTAGGGCGTGACTACCCCCCATAAACTGCTTTTTAATTTAAAACGTTTTGATTTCAGACTGTCCTTTGTGGTGACTTTAGGTCTCCGAGTTGGCAAGGCCGCCACGCAGGCCTTCCCTGAGCTGGTCAGGTTCGCACGCGGCCCCTTTTGGTCCACGGTTTTTAAATGCCATCTGATGGGTAGAATTGTTATTCGAATTGTCAGTAGTGACAAACGGCATTTGCTTTCCGTGATAAAGGAAGACGTACACATAGATCTTCAAATGTGTCCGCTTATTTGGAAGATGGTAGTGGCGCTAGTATTTCATTATTTTGGTTTGTCAAGTGATTTTATTCTTTACTATTAGGCCAGGAGGAAAAAAACAAAAAGCCCTCCGATATTCCGCCCACATACTCATCAGTCATCATTTTTGGAGACGCTTGCCGACACGCTGGATGCTTTACTGGGCTAACGAGAGAAAGACTGGCCGTTAAGTTTATGCCTCTTTGTTTTCCAGCAGGGTGGCGAGTCAGGAGTGATGCTGGAAGTATGCTAATAAACAACGTGTAATGGAGGTCAGCCGGGAGTAAGAAATATTTCCTAACTAGTTCTAAAGGGAAATAACGTTAAAAAAGGGAGAGAGGTTATTTATGCCGCACGTGTTGCTCTATATGTCACCATCAAAACCATCTTGTGAACAGCTCCGCGCAGTAAATCCTCCTGGTGCGCGTCAGGGCGTTCGCCGTCCCCGGGAGATTGAGAGTCGGGCCTCGGGCCTCGCTCCCGTCTAGCGTGCGGCCCGTTAGGCGGTGGAGGAAGCTCCCATCCGATCCGCGCCTGCGCTGCCCTGTTTCACAGGCAGCACCCGTGTCCGCCGCAGCGGCAAACGCTGTTGTGACAATAACGAAAACTTTGCATTCGCGGCCTTTAGCACTTTAATCACGCAGGAAAGGGCACAGTCCTCGTGCCGCACGTTGGTTTTGTTGAGTCCTCTGCACGTCATTGCAGATCGCGGGCGGCTCTGTCCTGCGGCTGCTGTCGGCACACCAGGTGTGTGTGCGGCGGCGAAATGACAATCCGGTGAGAACGCCTGAGCACATGGTCATTGATGTGATTTTACAAATGTCATTTTCTCACGTTGGGGAGATTTTAGAAACGGATTATTTCACGATGGTTTTAATTATAAATATTAGGTTTCATCGGAGAGGAATTTCTGTGACTGTCTTCTGGAAGACGCAACTGATACCTTACTGAGTTCATCGCGTAATGCTCAGCCAGATGTGGGGCACAGCAGTAAAGATGTCAGATCACCCAGGCTGCTTTCTTCCAGAGCCTGGCGTGTAGAGTCAAAGGGCTCATTTCTCTTCCCAGTTGCAGGGCCCTGTGACATCAGGCCAATACTTCCTCGGGCCTCAGTTTCTTTACTGGTGATACTGGAAGTATAACTCCTGCTCTGTTCCCTCCCGGGACCTGGTGTAAAATGATGAATGGTGTTGGTATGTTCACTAGGATAAGAAATTCTATGTATTCCTTATGGAAGAAAATATGTATTTAAATGCTAGGACTTACCAATTTTTGAAACAATCATCTAGATTTCAGACTTCAGCTAAAAATTATAATTTCTAAATCTCTCAGCTAGATCCCCCGAATCTTAATTTATTGGCCATTTTACGTAGGGATATCTAGAAGCAACACCACAGTTATTTTGATCAGAATGAAAGCCTGACCTTCAAAAACACTGGTTTCTTGAAACTCCATCACCACATGTTACAGATTAAAAAAAAAAAAATACTCGCTTCTGTGTTTGACTTTAGGACTCTTTAAAAATACATCATGCCATCATTCGGGGCCTCGTGGCTTCTGACCTTTTGCCACTGAAAGCGTAGTGTTGGGAATGAGGCCACGAGGTCTGAGTGAGGAACTTGTGTAACGCGGCCCAAGCAGCCCACGGTAGGTTAGTGAGCGACGTCTATAAGACCAGCATCTCAGAAAAAGCTGCGAATAGGGCTGGGTGTGTGCGTGCGTGCGTGCGTGTGTGTGTGTGTGTGCATGTGTGCGTGTGTGTGTGTGTGTGTGTAACAAAGCCATACAAAGTGCATGCGTCTAAGTAATTCTGTCTGTACTTGTTTTCTCAGAAGAAGACCTATCAGTGCATCAAGTGTCAGATGGTTTTCTACAACGAATGGGATATTCAGGTGCATGTTGCAAATCACATGATTGGTGAGTGACCCTCTAAACCTTATTACGGACGGATGTTTCTCCTGCTTGTGTCCCTCCCTGCCTTGCCGTTACACTGAGTTAAAAGATGAATTAATTGCTCAGCCAGCACTGTGTTCCCTAAGCATGATTGATTGATTGTTTTTTTATCACTATTCGTCGGCCTGATCACGCATTAGCACGTTTCCTTTTCTGCAAGGGCCAGTTTAGACTTCTGCAGAGGGTTACGTGTCTGCTGCCCGTCAGAGCACAGGTGATTAGCAAATTAAACTCCTAATCACGTTCGCATTATTGGGAACGGACAGGAATGGTTAATGAACTGGGTGTTCGCTTTCCGTGGAGTTTGAGACGGGTTTTAATTTCAGAAGTTATTATGGTAATGGCACTGCCGCTGCTGCTGACGCATCTTTGTTTCAGAATCCAAAGTGGGGAGCCGTGGGGACGGGGACACATCAATAATTCAAATGGCCACGAGCTGGCTTGACCTGTATGGTTCCACCAGCCTGGAAGTGATCATGATGGAAAAGGTCACGTGAGGAATTTGGTGCTCCTTGTTTATTGCAGAAAATTCACACGGCTCTTGAGAGAGCGCGTCTGGGCCGAGAGCGCGTCTGGGCCGAGCCCCTGGGTCCCTGTGGCCAGTGTTCCCGGGATGTTGCGTCCATCCGCTGGGCCGGAGCTAGAAGGACCCTTTTGTCACCTGTGCACGGCGTCCCATGGTCCCTTCGTCCTCGGGGCGCGCCTCCCATGCTTTCTAATTGGATAAGACTTAGGAACAGCACCGAGAGTTCTGCCAGCCGATTAAACTTTGTCACCCAGATCTCGTTCTGCCAGTGAAATGATAATTGCTGTCTCTAAGCTGTTTCTGTACTCACTTGTATTTTTATACTATGAGAGTGTCTTTTATTTCTTACTGGCTGCATGGCGTTCCGTAACACCATCCGTAATTGTGACGTGATATTTATAAAGTCTGATTAAACTCGTGTTCTCCTGTCGCCAAACTCGAAGACAGGCCGGAATGTGCAGCAGCAGCTTCGCAGAATGTCTGTGGGAGGGCTCCTCCCACTGCTGCCGCTGACCACGCAAACCAGCCGTCCCAAACGTCTAAGGCTCGTGCAGATATTAATAAAGACAGATTCAAAGCATGTTGGGAAATTGATTAATAGGTTTTCAATAGGATTTGCTTTATCGTTTTCAAATGATGGGTCTCTGGGAGGATTACTGCTGATAAAAGACTCAGTGCTTCCTTGTGCAAAATGGAACGTGCGTGTAACAGCTAGACTGTTGGTCACTGGATCGCCGTTTCCCGGGTTTAAGGACTGGAATTGTTAGCGAAGTCTTGAACATTGAAGAGCATGTTGTTAACTGTGACAGAATAACAATGACAACTTGACTGAATGTTTAAAAGGGGGCGAACTGCGAGGTTCAAATAATGCGTTTTCTTGCAGTTCCCTTCCGTTTGGGACTAAAAAAAAAAAAAAAACTCTCCATAAACTTTCAAAACTGCTTTTTGGGGGCTGGGGAGGGTGGATTAGGAGTAAGTTCTTCTTGTGGCCGAAGTTTCATACTTCCTGGCGCTGTCGCGGGAGCAGAGGTTTGGCGGCGACCGTCCGCGACTCTGCTGTGTGCGCAGGACACACGGGCTTGGCAGGGCACACGGGCTTCGCGGGGCACATGGGCTTCGCAGGGCACACGGGCTTCGCAGGGCACACGGGCTTTGGGCGGAGCGCTCGCCGCTTGTGGGCATTGAGTGGCACCTGTGGTTCGTGCCTCTGAGGAGCCGTGTGTGGTATAGCCTTGCTTTTGGTTCTGGGTCTGCTATTCAGAGGAGCGGACCGCGTGTCTCCGCCACGTGGCTGACGTCCTGGTGCGTGGGAGGCCCGATTGGGTGCGGGTGGCAGGGCTTTCTGACCCCCGGTTCAGTGCCCTTTTCCCTGAGGTTCGCGGCCGGTCCTGGCCCTTCCTTTCAAGTTGCTTGATACCCTCCCTTGGCATTTCCTTTGATTCCTGGCAGCATTCGAGCGTCTCCCCAGCACCTTCCCCCCTCCCCCGCCGCCCCCTGCGCCTTACGGTGGGTTAATAGGACACTCACTCTCCCTGGGGTCTGAACATTTAACAGCCCACCTTCTACCAGCGACGCGAGCGCTCCTCCTCCTCACGGAGGCCCGGGACTTAACAGTCACGCTGCTTTTAATAAGAAAGCATGTGGTCCTCTTGCACTTGCGGCCTAAACAGCTGAATAGCATCCATTCGGTTGTCCTGTCTGTTGAGCATGCATCCAGGCCCTCACACTGCCTTTGTGTCGTTACATCTAGAGGCGGGGGCGGGGGGGGTGGGAGTGGAGCGGGCGAAGTCACGGAGGCTAAGATATCCTTTTCCAAGGTCCCAGTGTGATGCTTAGTCTCTCAAATGAGGCAGGCGGCCTGGTTGTGTTGGCTGAAATTCCTCCATGGAGGGTAGGTATGTGCAGGTTGTGGATCTGTGTATGTTTTTGTCTAATCAAAAAGTCATCGCAGCTGGACACGGAGCGGGGAAGAGCGATCAGCGGCGGACCCCCTCGCACTCTCTGTGCGAACGCGTGCCGGTGCGTTTGTGGGGTTTGCTATGCGCCCCTGAGGGAAAGCCAGGTCTGAGGTGGCGCCCTGCGGGCCACTCGCATCCCTTCTCTAGCCGGGTCTTTCGTGTGCTTCCCTGTCGCACACGTGTGCGAAGGCAGCCTCAGTGTCAGGCGGCCTCCGCGCTTCTTCCTGGCCCCGGGCTGTGGGCCAGGGACACGCGTGTAAGGAAAACCATCACTGTTTCTAGCAGGTCCGCACCGGAGCCGGCTGCCTCAGTGCCCACAGCCAGTGGTGGACACGTGGTCTGAGTTGCAGGAATAATTATTCCATGAGAATGCAGGAGGGATTTGACTTATGTCTATTAAGGAAAAAAAGGAAACCTCACACACCACCCCCTTTTGACACATTTCAGTAAGAAATCAGACCAGTGACTGTATTTAGGGGTTTCTTTTCTTACACACACACACACACACACACACACGCACACACACATGCACACACATTCACATACACACATGAACACATGTTCACATATACACGTGCACACATGCACATACGCACGCACATACACATACACACATGCACACACACACACACACACGAGCTACAGAACACTTGGACCACCTTCCTGGGAAAGGCTTCCCTCTCAGGGCACAGGGGAGAGCCTCTCCCTGCTGCCTGGTCCCTCCACACAGTGTAGTTGGGGTTTGCCCTGAGGGTGCAGAGAGCAGCCATTGTGCCGGGTGCCCTGCACCTCATTCCTCACGGCTCTGTCAGCTCCGTGCATACGTGCATCCTTCCATAGGAGCTGTTACATCTCCTTGAGGGTGCTGTGTCACTGTGCTTGGTACGGGTCAGCCCAGGTAGAGATGAAACTGCAGAATGCAAGTGGGGTTAACCCAGCGAGCCCCGCCTCCGAGACCCCGAGGCCCCGCAGCCGGGAACGTGTCAGAAGCTAGGGTGAGGGCCGACCAGGCCGTGATGGAAAGAGACGGACGCCTTGCCAACAGCTGTTCGTGAGAAGCTGCGTTTTCTCGCTCTGGTAATTCTTGACCAATAATTGCCGTCCTCTAATGACCTCGTTCAGTTACAGAGGAGTCTCATCCCTACAGAGGTTGGCGTTGCGACACGCACGTTAAGTCCCCAAAGAGACGGAGTGTCCCCACAGCCACACGCGCTGTCTCGGAAGCGCAGGAGCGAACTGCGGGCGGCGGGGCGGACACCGCAGCCCCTCTCCACCGCAGGCCGGGGCGGCACGGGGGTCCGGGAGGGAGGGGCCGTTGTCCCCGAGCGGTCGCACACTGTGGCTCGGAGGACGGTGGTCAGGGTGCAGCTGGGCTGTTCTCCGCCTCCCCTAACCTTCTTGGAGGGCGGGTAGGAAGGGAATGGCTGCAAGCCACTCACCTAAGACTTGTTTTTAAAAATCAACTTGGAAATGATGACTTAATGCTGTGTTTTTTTGTATTTTTCATCTGATCCGAAAGACATGTCCTAACCACAAAATTGGGCCTAAGGTGGCAGAGTGCCCTGTTTTGTGGAGAAAAAAAAGGAAAATCCAGAAATAGTCACTAATGAACATGTCCCAGATGGACCAGGTGATGTTTAGAGCATTTTGGGGAAACATGTATATCTCTTAAAAAAGCAAAACTAGAATTTAAGACTATATTGCCCTGGCTGGCTTGGCTCAGTGTATAGAGCAGTGATGGCGAACCTATGACACGTGTGTCAGAGGTGACACGCAAACTCATTTTTTTGGTTGGTTTTTCTTTGTTGAATGGCATTTAAATATATAAAATAAATATCAAAAATATGTCTTTGTTTTACTATGGTTGCAAAGATCAAAAAATTTCTATACGTGATACGGCACCAGAGTTAAGTTAGGGTTTTTCAAAATGCTGACACGCCGAGCTCAGAAGGTTCGCCATCACTGGTATAGAGCGTTGGCCCTCAGATGGAAGGGTCCCGGGTTTGATTCCAGTCAAGGGCATGTAATTTGGTTGCAGGCTCTATGCCCAGCCCTGGACAGGGCACCTGCTGGAGGCAACCAATCGATGCGTGTCTCTCTCTCACATGGATGTTTCTCTGTCTCTCCCCCTCCTCCCTCTCTTTCACTCTCTCTAAACATCGATGGAAAAATATCCTTGGATGAGGATTACCAACGACAAAGACTGTAAATGCGAGGTAATATGAAAACAGTGGACACAGATGCTATTTCCATTCGAATAGCTAACTCTCAGTGCCGTGTAGATAAATGCGATTTTAAGAGGCGTGGGAAGGTCAAGCCTTCTGCGGCGCCCGCGAGAAGATGCGAACCCCGTGCGTTACGCTGCACGTGGTACACATCCCGGACGTGGGGACGGGAAGAGGACAGGAGTCAGTCTTGTACGGGGTGCGCTGAGCTGGTTGTGGGCGTTGGTGCTGCCGTTTGCTAGATGCCTCAGGCCGCAGATGGCCTCCTGTCCCTTCATCCCTTCAGTGGGCAGCGTGCTGGGCGACTGGTCTTCATTAGGGTCTGGTGACGTTCAGTATCACCTCCGCAGCATTGGAGCCTGAGCGCTCTCGCCCTGGCGTAGACGAAAGCCAGTGTTCCAGGACCGTGGTGTCTCTGGGCTTTATGTGCCTCTGGGGGACATGACCAGAGACGTGGATCTCTGCACGGGGGATAGGGGGCCGCGTGGCCCTGTAAGCTCTCAGTGTCCGTTGGCTGCGTTTCTTCCTAAAGAACAGAAATGCGTCTACAGTGATGTGGGGCGTCCACAGGCGTCCACACTGCACTGTCCTGCGAAGCTCAAAGGCATCGGGTCCTCTGGAGTTTACGTTAATTCTCAACGAGGTGATTGCATTTTTTTTTTTAGGTCATCTTCATTTGATTGCTTACAAAACTCAGGGAATTCAGAAACGAGCATTTGGTGTTCAATACGGTGAAATACTGGCTTATTTCATCCAGAGCTGGATTAAAAGCGATGAAATCTGGGCAGTTTACTGGTAACAGAAAGCTACCCTCGTGTGGGCAATGCTGGCTTATTTGAAAAGCCCACAAAGGGTTTCTGCATGGACCGTCCAGAAGGGACCCCTCTCTTTCATCGCCATCTGCACAGGAGCCGAGGACTGGGCCAGGTCATCTCTCCTCAGCTGTCAGGGCATTAGCGTAGGTAATGGAGCAAGCGCCGCGTTCTGCTGGGTGTTGTTTCTCAGAGATGCTCATCGATTTACACAGATAATTCTATTTATTTCTCAGAGTTGGTCCAAGTGAGCCGGGCAGAGCATTTCCAATGACTTTATCTTTGTGTGCAACGTAACTTTTGTTTAAAACACACACACACACACACACACACACACAAAACCGTGTCACACCTACTGTGCAGATGGCTGCATGGTTTGTAAGCCAGCCAAAACATTTAAACCGATGTGCGAGCTGGGGATAGAGCAAGCGAAGGATGCGGGGGAGTGCGGGCCACCGGTTCTGATAATCAGAGGATTCCAAGTTGTGTGCCGTGCGGAGGGCTGGTCACAGCGATGGCGGGGACGCGTGCCAGGGCCGGCAAGGTGCCTCCTGGATCTCAGGATGGCGCCTGGGCCCCGCAGGCCGCGGTTTGAGAACCGCACATTTGCTGTACAGCTGGCGGCTCTGTGTGGGGACATCAGATAAAACTTACGTAGAATGAAGTGTTATTGCTCAGGATGAGATTGTTCAGAGAGGGGACCTGAGACAGTAACTGAACCCGGAGCCCTGGTACCCATGAAGCAGACTGTAAATATAAAGAGGGCTTAATTATCTGCGCGATTTAACAGGAACTCGGGGTGTGTTCAGAAAGGACACGGAGGCGGACGCGGAGCCGGGCTGAGTGGGGCCACGCGGCCTCCTCCTGGCTCCCCCGCTCACCTGCCTGAAAACAAAGGCAATTTTAAAGAAAATAAAAGAACGAAATGCCTTTAAAAAACAAAACATCTTTCTGAGATGAGACAGTTTTCCAGAGCTCTTTTAGTTATTTGGATTCTTATTTCTTAGACAACTTTTAGAGAGAGCCTCTGAGCCCCTCTCTCATTTCAGGGTTAAGCTATCAGGAGGCAATTCAGAGTGGCCCTTGTTTGGTGTTTTCGCCTGCTTGCAACAGCTGTGATTTTCCAGAATCCAGAATCCTAGCCCTGGCAGGTTTGGCTCAGTGGATAGAGCGACGGCCTGTGGATTGAAGGGTCCCGGGTTCGATTTGGATCAGGGGCACAGGCCCGGTTGTGGGAGGCAGCCGATCCATGACTCTCTCTCGTCATTGATGTTCCCATCTCTCTCTCTCCCTCCCTCTTCCTCTCTGGAGTCAATAAAAATACTAAAAAAGGAAAAGACGATCCTGGCTGTTCGGGGAGTTTCTGGGTTCCACGCCACTCGCACAGCCTCCTGCACGTCCGTGGTGACGGTGGTTTTCTGAGGGACGGAGACGCTGGCGGAGACGCAGGCAGGTGGGAGGTTGTTTCTGGCACATTTTGGAGTTTCTCTGCCCGTGAAGAGGCCGGGGAGACTGTGGCGCTGGGGCGGGGCCCGGATGCCGGTGCCCTGGCTGGGCTCGGCACGGCGATGCAGGGAGGACAGCGTCCGCCAGATGGACAGCTCCCTGTGACGGGGCCAGCGGAGGGCCCGGCTCTCATGCTCCCTGCGCCTTGCTGTAGACCAGTGGTTCTCAACCTTCTGGCCCTTTAAATACAGTTCCTCATGCTGTGGCCCAACCATAAAATTATTTTCGTTGCTACTTCATAGCTGTCATGTTGCTACTGTTATGAATCGTCACGTAAATATCTGAGATGCAGGATGGTCCTAGGCGACCCACATGAAAGGGTCGTTCGACCACCAAAGGGGTCGCGACCCACAGGTTGAGAACCGCTGCTCTAGACCATGCTGCGCGGACCCACTTTCCACTCGCTGCCTGATATGTTTGCTATCAAATGTGGCTCTTTGTTCCTTTTTCTTCTTTAAATATATTTTTATTGATTTCAGAGAGGGTGAGGGAGAGAGAGATAGGGCCATTGAGGATGAGAGAGACTCATTGATCGGCTGCCTCCTGCACACCCCCCTCCCGCCCCCTTCATGAAGATCGAGCCTGCAACCGGGCATGTGTCCTGACCGGGAATCGAACCTGTGACCTCCTGGTTCATGGGTCAGCACTCAACCACTGAGTCACTGCGGCCGGGCACAAACGTGGATCTCTGTCTCTGAGTGAAGTCTGCAAAACGTTCTTGAATGGAGGACACAAGTGAGCAATAGAGACACACACAGAGCCCTGCTCTCCGACGCAGGACACACAGCGCATCGGGGTCTGCTTTTCAGGGTCGGGCAGGCACGCACGAAGGAGAGGCTCTAGGACCTGTTTCCGTGGGCTGCGTCTCGTTTCAGGGCCATGGATAGCCGGGAACAAAGGCAAGGGAGTGGCCTGGAGGGGGTGAGGAACCGCAGCCGCGGCTGCATCCTGGGCGGGTGGGGCTGCACAGGTCACCTTTAGAATTATGCCGATGACAGCAGAGCCACCTGCCGAGACCGCAGGTACCGCGCTCAGGATGGCGCCCGCGCCCGGCCGGCCGCCGTCGGAGGGCGCACATTTGCTGTACAGCTGGCGGCTCTGTATGGGGCGGCCGTGTGGGCTGGGAGGGAGCTGGAAAGGAGACAAGCATGAAATTTCTTCTAACCCCAACTCGGTTTTTCTGTGCTGTTGGCTGCCTCTCAGCTCCTTGACAAAAAAAAAAAAAGAAAAAAACCAATCAGGCCCCCTTTAATCCGCCTGTGATTACCACTGGTATAAAAAGAGGAGCATAATGAGGAAAAATGCCTCGTTTTGTTGCCTTCAAAAGCCAACAAATTGGAGTTAACTTGACAGGAAGTGGCTTAATAATTAGATTATTTATTTATTCCTGACACATATCCCCCTGTTACTAGTCTCAGGAGACCCCGGAGATGGTACGATTTTCAAGCTGCCATTACTTGGCTGTCTTCTGTGAACAAAGAAGCTACTATCTATCAGTCAATTAAATGTGCTCTTCAGGCGGGCCGCGCAGGCCGCGGAGGGAGCCCTGGGACGGTGGCCGGCGCCTGCCTCAGTTCTGTACATCACACTCTCAACTGCGGCCCGCAGGGAGGGAGTGGAGTCGTGCATTAAAATATCACTTGTTGATTTGTTTGCTAATGAAGAGCCATTGAAATGTTTGTGTATTTCTAGGGCAAAATGGTTGCTAACGGGCCTCCTCACCGGCGTGTCTTAGTTCATCTGCCCCGAGTGCTTATTTAAGGATTACTAAAATTAAACTCAACAACCAGATAGGAAAACAGCTCTGAGAGGACAGGAGGTGGGTTTTGTGTTTTTTTAAACTATACTTTCATCAGATGGAGTGAATGAAGGCAGGAAAATAGAGAGAGGGTGCCATTGCAACCCCTGGCTCGCATTGTGTGAATCTGAACCGCCGGCTTCCTCTGACAGAACGTGGGAGTCTTTCTCGGGGTGGGGAGCTGCCTTCTCAGTGCTGAACGCCAGGGAATCCCTGTGAGGACAGTCTACGTGGATACTGTACCTTTTTAAGGCGAATGACGTTTGGTAGCAGTTTCTCTGACTCGGTGCGTATGCAGGCCCGTCCTTCTCAGGAGCTGAGTGGGGGCTTTTACAGCCGAACGCATAGAGCGTCCGTGATGTGTCGGACCCGTGATGTGGGAGGCAGTCGCACAGCCCCGCCGTGGCGCAGACGCGGGACTTGCTTCTCCGTATGGTCCTTTGCCTGCTGCCTCTGTCTTCTCTGTAGCATCACCTGCTTTCCTAAGTGGCGGTGACTTTTCAGCCAGTGCCTTCATCTCTTAACACATTTATCGGCTTCTTACCACTCGCCGTGTCTTTGCTGGACTCCTCTGACTCCCAGTGTTTGGCTGTAAGAATGTATCTGTCGTTAGGGGTTGGGGGCCCCAGAGCTCTAGGCGCCCGTAACATCCTGCCGGTGCTCTGCTGAGGTGTGTACTGGGGGCTCCGCCATGGACAGGGATAAATTGGGAATTTAAACCAAGGCCACGGAATATTGAAAAGTGCCCCCTCTTCTTCCCATCAGACTTTGGAAGCCTGTATTTTCACGATGACCTGACAACAGGCTGTCAGGAGTTCATTTACGCTGTCACCGGATAGCCACGTTCCCTATTTCTACCCTGTTATTCCAAGTCATTTTGTTAGAAAAAGCTTAGCCACGCGGAGGTGTTCCGTAATAGAAAATGAATTTGAAACACTTTTCATTAATTGGTGATTAATATATTTCAGGATTAGTTTAAGCAGGGCCCTACCTCCTGCCCAGTCAAGTATGTTCTGGTTAATATCCAATTATCTGCACCTTCGTAGTTATTATGTCTTAATATTTCGGATGTGAGATCCAGGAGCTGGAGAGCAATGCTAATGAGGACCGTAGAGCAAGAATTAGCCAATGACATACTCAGTGATCCTTGGTGAGGAGAGAGTCTCCCCGGAACACGTGCTCGCCTCTTCCAGGCACCGCCCGAGAAGTGAGGCCACGGCCACAGGCAAGAACCAGGAAACTCACCATCTTCCCTCTTCCATCATCGTCGCCTGAACGTTCAGGGTTCAGCTTCGTCTCAAAACAGGGCGTTCCCTTTACGGGGAGTAAGAGTAGGCGACCGAGCGCTCATCTGCGTGTTCCGAACAGGAGACGCCATGTCCTTTATCTTCCCGTTGAACAAAGTCACAAGTTGTCTCCTCCTGGGGGAGGTTTTAACGCGGATCCGTGGAAGCGCCTTTGCTGCGGCACTGAGGGCGAGGCTTCCTGCCCCTCCCTCCTCTTCCCCACGGTTATGGCCACGCTGCGTGCGGGTGGCCGCGCTCCATGCAATTTCTTCCCAGGTAATTTCAGCGTTGAACCCTCCGCCGAGGCTCCCCGGCAGGGCCCCCGGGGGCGCGTGCCGCCCCCCACCACGCCGGGCACGCGCACCACCCCTGTGCACGCTGTGCTGTAATGAAGCCACGTCAGTAAATTGCAGAGCGGGGGGTTGTTGCACGGGGCTGACTACGGCACCTCGGGGTCCATTTGCACCAGATTATTCTTTTTATGGTTATGATTCCTTCCCCTCTCCGGTGCTCTCTTGCTGCCCAACTTGCTGTTGGCCACTTGCCGCCCCGAGGGGCCTGAGGGAACATTGCGGGCCTCATTGTTTCTCCAAGGCGCACGCCATCACCGTTCACTTCCAAACCCAGAGGCCCGGGCTCCGCGGGCTTTGTCGCTGCTCCTTTTCTCCGAGGGCGGCCTTTCTCCCGCTCCTCGTCGCCATCTTCCTAAGAGAACAGATTCGTTAGGAACAAAAGTGGGCCCATTGGTTTGCAGACATTTCATGTCGCTGTTATGGCTCTGCAGGCAGGAAGGTCAGCTGACCTTGTCCCTCCCCCAGGGCGGTCCACTAATTTGCAGAAGGGACGTCCGTGGGATTCCTGTTTAAGGAGAAGATTTGTATTTTCAATATCTTCTTGGGTTTCATTAAAACGTGAGGTCATTATGAATATTGTAGAGATTAGTAACTTCTCCTTACGAAGTAGCCATTTCCTGCCCCAGCCAACTCCTGTCGCCCAATAACTAATAAAAAATCGGTGTGGCCTGAAGGCAGGGGCCTTGTCGTCTTACCAGACAGAGCTAGGAGCCAGGTTTGACCCGGGGTGGGTGTGTGTGCATGTGGGTGACGCTAACCGATCTTGGGGCCTGTGTCCTTGTGTTCCAGCTGCTACTGCAGGTGCTGTTCTGCTTCTCTCTGAGCCTGGGCCACGGCACCGCGTCCCGGGTGAAATCTAGAGTTAGAGCCGACGCACCTTCCATTGAGCCATCAACCTGCTGGGCCGGCGACGCCAGGCCCAGCCCCTCGGCCGCGCGCTTCCGCTGGTGGGCCCGAGGACATTGATTTTGAGCTGTCATTTCTGGTGCACATGCTGTAGAATGGAAATTTAAACCTTAATCCACTCAGGAATGCAATTAATTTTTAATGGGCAGTAATACTAATTGAAATAGCCTGAATTTAGTAAGTCACCACCAGACATTTTCCAAAGCAAGAGGCTCCACCGAGAACTGAGAGGACAGAGCATCGCTCTTGCGCATTTCCAGGACGGAGGCCCACTCTGGCTCCGGGGAGGGGCTGCTCTTTAAATTAGACCATAGTGCACCTCTCTGTGCATAGAGCTCGTTTTTCAGAGAGAATTCCTACTGTTTTACCCTCTGGAATAGGCAAAAAATGTTCCAATTACTTTTTTGTAATGCAAGAGTATATTAACATTGTTTTCTAAAGCAATTATGAAGTCACTTGTCAGCAATGTCATGGTTAAACACACGAGTCTTTTTAAAAGATATATTTTTATTGACTTCTTTAGAGAGGGAGGAAGGGAGAGGGATAGAGAAGAGCAACATCAGTGATAAGGGAGAAACATCATTGATCCGCTGCCTCCTGCACGTCCCCTACTGGGGATCGAGCCCGAAACCCAGGCATGTGCCCCTGACCAGGAATTGAACCTTGTGACGTCTTGGTTCATGGGTCAACACTCAACCACTGAGCAACACCGGCCAGGCCAAACACAGCCATCTCAATGATCAATCTCATTGTAGGCTATGGATTTGAGATCCTGTTCCCAGACGTGAGGAGTAGGTTGGTTTATCAGCGTCTGTAAACCCGCTGCCTTGTTTGGTGTGTGTGTTCCCGAGAACCAAACGTGCGCCCCGCTTTCTCTCACTGGAAATTGCCTTTCGCTTCTGCGCATTATTTCAAAATGGCCTTTTAAATGTGTTGTGAGGGCTTCTTTTTTTTTCTAGCCAGAGGAACACAAATTTTGCACAGTAAAACCAAATGATTTCCAGTCATTTCTACACTAAAAACGTTCTTTAACCACATTTATCTGCTGGTAAATGAGGATTTTAAAATGCATCAGCTCTGCTGATGAATGGGCACAGTGTTCAAACGGGCACCCGCATTAAGTTAAAAAAGGCAGCACCGTACATCCTGCTCCGTGGCTCCCGCATCACGGTATCTAATAAGCCAACAGCGCTGTTAAATATTTAGTGAAGTTCCCGCGAACCCTACATCAATTCACGTGGGATGGGAAGACATTTTTGCAGCATGTGAGTAACAATGATGGCGGATATGGGAAGCGCTGTGGCACGGTTTCTCAGGGAGTGTGGGTAGCAGGGCACGAGTGAGTGCAGCAGCTACACCCTTGCACTCCTGTGTCAGTGCCCACCCTCGCACTCCTGTGTCTGTGCCCACCCTCGCACTCCTGAGTCAGTGCCCACCCTCGCACTCCTGTGTCTGTGCCCACCCTCGCACTCCTGTGTCAGGGCCCATCCTTGCACTCCTGTGTTAGTGCCCACCCTCGCACTCCTGTGTCAGTGCCCACCCTCGCACTCCTGTGTCAGGGCATACCCTCGCACTGCTGTCAGGGCACACCCTCGCACTGCTGAGTCAGTGCCCACCCTCGCACTCCTGTGTCAGGGCACACCCTCGCACTCCTGTGTCTGTGCCCACCCTCGCACTCCTGTGTCTGTGCCCACCCTCACACTCCTGAGTCAGTGCCCACCCTCGCACTCGTGTCAGTGCACACCCTTTGTATTAAGGGTCCAGACTGGCTTGCATTTCGCCATGGTTCAGTGAAAGTGCTGTAGGGATCATTCTGGTGGGAACTAAAATGTCATTGTCGCATGTTTTTGAAAAGGAAGACCTTACGTTTCACTTTTTAGTCTTGTTCGCTGCAGTTCAGCTTCACAATAGGCATGCTCTCCTTTTCACTGAGAGGAGAAGGGAGGAGAGGAGGTGAGGGAAGCTCAGAGGGGCACCGAGAGCATACCGAGGAAGCAGATGGGGGGTAGAGTTGTCTCGGCACCCGTGTGGGTGTGCTGTGACAGATGCTGAGGGACAGGGCACACCACTGATGTGTGCATAACAGATGACCTCTCTCCGTTTCTTTCTTGTCATACTTGAGAGTTACTTACCCAGATAACAGTCATAGTCCTTTTCGTCTGGAATGGAAATTGGTTTCTAGGGTCCTTAGGCGAAAGCATTGCAGGTTCATGTGATGCTGGCCTGTGACGGGCCTCACGCTGGTGGTTCGGGTCCCGCAGAACTTTCCGTGGGAGCAGCGTCAGCAGCTCTGAGGGTGCAGGGGCGGAGGCTGGCGCTCGCTGGTATCTGCATGGGAGGCGTTTGCTCTTCGCGGAGCCCACTCCTGGAGTCTCTGCCAGCCCGTGTTCTGTGCAGCCAGTGACCACCTATCTGTCCCTTCCAGCTGCAGGAGAGCCCGTCCGTGCAGGGCGGCTGACCGATCCGATCGGCTGAGTTCACACAAGGAGAAACTCGGGAGGCATTCGCTGGGGGCGATGCCTTTGGGGGCGCAGTGACGTGGATCACCGGCATGTTCTGACCAGGAATTCCGCCACGGAGGAGGGAGAGGCGCCCGTGAGGCAGGAGGGCGGGCGGGTGGAGGTGCCTCGCTCCATGTGCGCTGACCTCGGGTGAGGAGAGGAGAAGGCCCCGCTTTGCCGCGCGCTTGCCGGGCGGTGAAAATGCTGCTTCAGGTGCTTTCTGCTACTCACATTGGGGAAGGTGCTTATCCTGTGATAATCACCATCAAGGAATATTAATGCGTTCAGCACCTGTAACCCAGAAACTCATTACGGCCGAAGCTGTGCATCATCTGCGAGCAGAGGACTTGGCCTGGCCCGCTCCTCCCGGGCGCCCGGCGCTGCGCTCGCGGGCGGGTCCGCGCCGGGTCACTCGGCTATTTTTGAAGCCCGAGCTGCGCAGCTCTGGAGCCGCCGCCTTCTGTCCATCCCGCTGCCCCCTGCTGCCTCTGGCCGCCCTCCTCCCAGCGGAGTGCATTGCGCCGCGCAGTGCGGGGCCCAGGTCGCAGTGAAGGAGCCAGAAGGGCCGCGCCCGGCGGGAGGTCAGCCACGGGGTCGGCGTCCATCCCCCCGCCAAGGGGACGCCGGAACCGGCACGTGTCCGCTGCCTTTGAGCGAGGGCCCGCGGGCCCCGCGTCCTGAATGCAGGTGCCCAGCGGTGAGAGAGGGTGCCCTCTGGGCCCCCCGTGGCCTCGGGCCGGGGCCTGCGTCCAGGGCTTCCGGAGGCCCTGTCCCTCTTTCCCAGGATCCTGCGCGTCCCTGGGACCGGCCCCCAGGTCTGCGGCGTGTGTCCGAGGCAGCGGTGGGCAGTTTTGTCCGTTTAAAGCCGGCCCCTGGGGCACGGGGACAGGACGCGAAGGAGCGTTTCTGGTGGGTCCGGAGTCCTGGAATCCGTCCGACCCCGGTGCCCGCTGTGTGCGTGGCGGCGCTGGTGAGCGGCGAGCGGTTAGTTTCACGAGCGTGAGGCTGCTCAGCGGGCGGCGCCTGCCATGTTTTCAGGTGGTTAAATCCCAGGGTTCCCTTCCTCCGACCCCCTGCGCCTCTCCCGTAGGGGCGTGTTCCGCTGCGTGCCCCGGCTGCGTGCCCCCGCTGCGTGCCCCCGCTGTGTACCCCTACTCCGGCTATGTGCCCCGGCTGCGTGCCCCGGCTATGTACCCCTACTCCGGCTGCGTGCCCCCGCTGCGTGCCCCGGCTGCGTTCTTCAGCTACGTGCCCCCGCTGCGTGCCCCGGCTGCGTGCCCCAGCTATGTACCCCTACTCCGGCTATGTGCCCCCGCTGCGTGCCCCGGCTATGTACCCCTACTCCGGCTACGTGCCCCCGCTGCGTGCCCCGGCTGCGTGCTCCCGCTGCGTGCCCCGGCTGTGTGCCCCTACTCCGGCTACGTGCCCCCGCTGTGTGCCCCGGCTGCGTGCCCCCGCTGCGTGCCCCGGCTGCGTGCCCCCGCTGTGTGCCCAGGCTACGTGCTCCCGCTGCGTTCTCCAGCTACTTGCTCCAGCTGCGTGAGGCGGGGCCGAGAGCAAGATGCCTAGCCCCGTGGGGCGGTCTGGCTTCCCAGGCAGCTGCGTGTCCGGGGTCACACTGTGCGCCTGGCCTCGCTGCTGGGAGGACGAGAACGTGGGCTTCGTGACTCCCCACGGGCCCCGAGGAGCAGGTGACTGTGAGTCCCACGGCCTGGCTGCGCTGAGCTGGAGCGCGGGACCCACCAGCGGGAAGCTGAAGGCTGTTCGCCAGCTTCCGGCCCGGAGGAGGGTGCCCACTGGGTCCCGGCTGGGGGCGCTGGGGCAGGTCCAAGTGCCCACGGCCCAGCCGGCACACGGGCGATGGTCTGGACTCTGGAGTGAGTGGCGGCGGCGGAAACGCCTGTGAACATTGAGGACGTGAGGGCGAAGCCGCCGGAAGTCCCCGCGGGTGCGCAGGCTCCCCCGGAAGCGGCTGGTGCCTCCGTATTTGTTGGCTCTGCGTGTGGAGGGGACGCTCGCGGCGCAGACGGAGGCGGCCCCGAGCTCCGGGCCGGAGCTGGCGGTGGAGACGGCTGTACGGCATCACCATCCCGGGTGAGTGCGCCCGAGATGAGACGGAAGCCACACCATGCATGTTCACGTTTACGGTCACTCTTTGCCCAGGACGCGGCGAGGCCCACGTGGCAAGCATGGCCTTCGACGTGGTTTCTGGGCCGCCCCTGTCCTCGGGTGGCTGCCCGTGGGGCCACGCCCGGTCGCCGTGACGCGTGCCCGGGGAGTGGTGCCGGTAACGGGCTTGTTGGTCACAGAAAGGGCTCCCTTTAGCCGGGAACGACGCCGGCAGGAGGCTCGGGGGCGAGTTTGCCTTCCGAGTCTGGGTTGGTGTGGGGCCCCGCTCGGAAAGCTCGCGTTTCCACATGAAAAGGCGATTTCTGCTTGCTTTCGAGTCGGTGTTTCCCAGCCTGCACCTGGCGCCGCCCGTCACGTGGTCAGCGGAGCTGCCCGTGCACCCCTCGCAGAGGCCTTCAGTGGGGGCGGAGCTTGGCAGTCCGAGTCCGCTCTTCCGTGAGTGACCGCGGGTTCCCCACGCGGGATGGCCTCGGAGAGGGAGGTGGTGGGGTCTCGCGTGTTTAGGCGTCTCTCTGTGTGTGTGTTGCACGTGTGCACACGCCTTTGTGCAACACGCAACACGCGCTGGGCGCCAGCCTCTGGTGCACGCCCCTGCGCGGCGGTGAACGCGCTCCCAGCAGCTCGGGGCGCGTGTGCAGGTGGAATGGAGCCGGGGAGGCCTCTTGGCGTTTCGTGTTCGAGAGAGAGATTGGAAAAGGGTGTTTTTTGGCGTGGCGCCCTTTTTCGATGTAATTGCAGCTTCATTAGGACTTGGAAGCGTTTCCTGTGGTTAAATTTAATCAAATGGCTCAGAATAACAAACGTGTACACTTAAAATTCCAGGGCAAGTTTTGTACACGAAACATGGTTTTTCTAAATGTAACACACACACACACACACACACACACACACACACACACACACACAGCTGCTGCCACCCCCCTGTCTTGTGAATGGCCTAGCTCCTGTTCCCTGTTGCTAATGAATTGGTAATTGATCGCCTGTAGAAGTGTATGTCCTGAGAAATCCCTGCCCAGAGGTCTGGGGTTCGATCTCGGTGAGAACCAAAATGTGAGCACAGATGTCGAGGGCACTACATAGACTGCGCTGAGCAGGTACCAGGCGTGTATTCCTTGGGCGGCGATAGGGCCTTGTGGCGTGATTGCCATTATACAGACGGAAACTGAGGCTGGAGCCATGGCCCCAAGGACAGTGCTGGTGGGCGTGGAGGGAGACGGACGCCCCCTGCGACCCTCACCCGCTGGCCGCCATGCAGAGCCATGCCCTCCCCGGCCCGCGCTGGGCAGGGGCGCCGCCGGGTCTCCGCAGGGATTCCATTGTGTCAAAGCTGAGGCTGGTGGCGTTCTCCAGGCAGCAAAACGTACCCTCGGCTTAGACATTTTATATTCCCGTGACGAGCACTAAGTAAGGATTTAGCCTGGTGGTTTTCCTCTACTTCCTAAATCAAACTACTTTGAAAGCACTAAGTATATTTCTGCTTCAGAATTTTTTTACTTCTACATTGTGGGAAATAGGCAATGAAATGGCAAAGGGGGTAAGTTCAGTCGGAATAGACGTTCGAGTGAGACATGCTGTTGTGGCTGGAAACAGATGGGTGCTCGTCGTTCTGCAAAGCAGCCAGGGGAGGGGTTATGTTCAGGTCTTTTGGAAGGTGAGGCGGTAGATTTAAATGGCAGTAGCTTTGCTCCGAACGGGGTGGAGTATCCAGAATCACACTCCCGAGCATGCGAAAGCCCATGTGCCTCTGTCGTGTCCCAACGCGCCTAATTCTGTTTGTTTGTGTGTTTATTTATCCACTTAACTTTTCACGGACTTTAGAGAGAGCCTCAGGAAGACAGAGAGAAACATCCGTTCGTTCCACTTGTCCATGCGTTCATTGGTTGGCTCTTCTGTGTGCCCTGACCCTGACCGGGGATTGAACCTGCAACCTTGGCG